>NC_133325.1:357853566-358153566 GCF_042186555.1 Aquarana catesbeiana | reverse complement strand
TCCCCCTCAGCGCCTTCCGGAGCGGCAGGACTTTCTCCTTCAGGGCCCAGTCTGCCACCCAGATCCTGGCTTCTTCAGGCTGATGGCTTGGCTCTTGAAAGGGAGAGCCTGCGAAAAAGGGGGTGTTCTGAGTTAGTAATCGATACCCTTTTGAGTGGGAAGCCGGTTACCAGGCGTATTTACGCCAAAGTCTGGGGAGTCTTCTTGCGCTGGTGCCAGGCGAAGGGGACTTCCCAACAAGAGATCCCTGCCATCCTGGACTTTCTCCATGGCGCGGACCAGGGGTTGGCGACTAAGACCCTTAAGGTTCAGGTCGCAGCCTTGTCCAGTTTTTTGGACAGGAGGTTGGCTCTGGACCCCCTGATTAAAAGGTTTTTGTCCCCAGTGCACATGAGCAAGTTTCCGCCTTGGGACCTTACGCTAGTCTTGGAAGCCCTAACCAGGGCACCGTTTGAGCCATTAGCTCTTATGCCTCTTAAGTTACCCGAAAGACAGCCTTCCTGCTGGCGGTTACAACGGCCAGCAGGATAGGCGACATCCAGGCTCTGTCAATAAAAGAGCCCTTTTTTCTATTATTTAAAGACAGGGTTGTACTAAGGCAGGACCCCCTGCACCTCCCAAAGGTAGCCTCAAGGTTCTATAGAACTCAAGAGATTGTCCTTCCTTCATTTTTTTCCAATCCTCAGAACGAGAGAGAAAGTTCCTTTCATTGTTTAGATGTCAGATGTTGTCTTATTTAGATATAGTAAAAAGTTTAGAAGGTCCAGCCACTTATTAGATTTTCTGGCCAGAAGAAGGGTCAGCAAGTGTCTAAAGCATCCAAAACAAGATGGATCAAGTAGACTATTACCTTAGCCTATAATCAGGCTGGTAGGGCAGCCCCGAATAACCTTAAGGCACATTCCACTTGGTCTCTGGAGACCTCTTGGGCAGAAAGAGCCGGAGCATCGGTGGAGCAGATATGCAGAGCGGTTACATGGACAAGCTAGAGCACCTTCCTGAGACACTACAGGGTGGAGTTGCTGTCACCTCAGGATTTGGCGTTTGGTAGGAAGGTCCTACAAGCTGTTGTCCCACTCTAAAGTAGGCCTGAGCTACTTGCTCTTCTCTCAGGGTGCCGTCCTGGAAGACGACTTGAGAAAATGACCAGTTACACTTACCGGTAACGGTGTTTCTGGGAAGCCTTCCAGGACGGCAGGCCTACTTCCCACCTGCTCTTTTGGTATGTTGGTTTTGTATGGAGATTTGAGGTGGTTCACTCTCATGCACTGGTGTGGGTCAATACTTTTTCACAACTGAGGAGCACAGGGAGGGGCGGGGGTTTTAACCTCTTTGTTAAAAGTGTTTCCTGTCAGGTGGGACCAGTTATCTCTCAGGGTGCCGTTCTGGAAGACTTCCCAGAAACACTGTTACCGGTAAGTGTAACTGGTAATTTTTTGGCCTAAAGGCAAAATGCTATGTATGGTTGAAAACTAACATTGCACATCACCCTGAACACACCATCTCCACCGTGAAACAACATGTTGGCAGCATCATGTTGTGGGGATGTTTTTCTTCAGCAGGGAGAGGGAAGGAAGCTGGTCAGAGTTGATGGGAAGATGGATGGAGTCAAATACAGGACAATCTTAGAAGAAATCCTGTTAGTCTGCAAATGACTTCAGACTGGGGAGGAGGTTAACCTTCCAGCAGGACAATGACCCTAAATATATAGCCAGAGCTACAATGGAATGGTTTAGATCAAAGCATATTCATGTGTTAGAATGGCCCGGTCAAAGTCCAGACCTAAATCCAGTTGAGAATCTATGGCAAGACTTGAAAATTGCTGCTCACAGATGCTCTCCATCCAATCAGACAGAGCTTGAGCCATTTTGCAAAAAAGTTCCCTCTCCTAGATGCAAAGCTGGTAGAGACATACCCAAAAAAGATTTTGTAATTACAGTGGAAGGTGGTTCTACAAAGTATTGACTTGGGGGGCTGAATACAAATGCACAGCATGATTTTCAGCTATTTATTTGTAAAACACTTTGAAAACCATTTATCGTTTTCCTTCCAATTCACAATTATATAAGGCACTGTAAATGGGTAAAATAGGGACTGAGGGACCCTTCAGTGGAGTTTGAATACTAGTGCTGCAAGAATGCCATTGGTAAGTAAAATAATGAGCACTCTTGCTTGCAAATCTCTAGCTAGTACTGATTTTTTTTTTTCTTTTAAATGCAGTCTGAGCCAAAGGTATAATAGTCATGCTTTTCTATAGAAAAGAGCCCTGGTCCTGGAGCATTTCCAACAGTTTCATCCTGCTCCCCAATCTTGTATAACATGTCAAGCCCATTGAAGGCTCTGGGGAATTCCAAAACATACAGAGAAACCTATGAACAGGATGCAGCTGCTGAAAACACTTCCTAACACTTCCATGTGCACATGTCTAAGTGAATATCTTCATTGCATATCTTTAGACAGCTAGAGAAAAAGTAACAACAAATACTGAGCTGAAATAAGCATATATGCTTTTCTGTCATTTTGTATGCACTGTACCTTTTTTTTATTTGGTTATTTGTTTTATGCCTTTTCGGTCATGAAATCTACAGTGAAGGGTTCTTTTTATCCCTATAGTATCCAGCCAGCTTTAAGTTGGCATTTTTACAGTTCTGGTTTCAAAGTAAAACCAGAACATTTCACCTTTTGAAACACTTTTTATACATGAGGCCCAGTCTCATCAGCACACTTTAGGGTATTTAATTTGTTTATTTCTGATTGTGAATGATGAAGGTTCTTCCGCGCTGACTTCTTAATATTGAGGCTGCCTAAGGCAGGAAACAGGACTGAATGTAGCAATTAGGGGCAGCTTGGCATGGTTATTGCATTAAAGTGGATGTAAACCCAATGTCATCCTTTCTAAACTACTGCCATAGGGGTTATCTATAAGGATATACATGCCTCCTGCATGTATCCTTACCTGTCAAATGTCTCCCCTCTGTCTGTTATGAGAGCTGAAAAACTGCAGATTCTGTGGGTGGGTCTGTTGTCTGGAGCTCGGTGGGTGGAGTCGTGATGTCAGTAGACTCCCCGCCCACCTCTACACTCCCCTTGTCAATATGCATTTTCTCCTGTGTATTTCTAACTGAACTTCTGCTATGATCTCTAACATCCAGTGAAAAGACAGGAAAGTAACCACATGACTTCAGCATGCCAAATCATGCTGAGGTGTGGAACAGCCAATCCTTGCAGAGCTGCTGAAGAAAGGAGTGGGGGAGGGAATTAAAAAATCATGCCTGTGTCTTAGGCTGTCACTCTCACAGCAAGGGGGAGTATTTGACAAAGTTATGTCAGTTTGTCAAGATTTTTAAGTTTGTATGGTGTTTCACATACAGTTGATATTAAAGTGTTTTTGCTTTTTTTTTTTTCTTCTTTGTAGTTTGCAGAGTTTGCCAGAGTGAAAGCAGAAGTAGCATGCATTGCAGTATATGATTCAGAAGCCCTCATAGCTGGTAGCAAAAAAGGAAAAAGCTTCTTGGAGGTTAGAAATGATTTCCAGACAGATTTCATACAGTACTGTAAGTATATTCACTCAACAGTGGTAACCAATTATTCTTGATTGGTTTTTGTTCTGGTATGTGTCCTGTAGAATCTGTACTTGGTACAATATTATAAGTATATTATACTATATTTCTAGAGTTATACCCTGTATTAACGTCATATTTTTCCAGCAATGGCCTAAAGCCCCTTACACATAGGCCGATTGGCGGGCGACATTGGCCGGTTCACTAAATACCGCCCAACATTCATCCCGTATATATGGCAGCTAGTCTGACAGAAGCCAGCTTCTGTCAGATGAGCATGCTGAAAAACCAGCAGCCGACCGCCTCCCGATCAGCGCTCTCAGCCAATGGAGTGTTCTGGTGGGGGGGAGTGGGGGCCGTCCCCCTGTCAGAACACAACAGTTCAGTGGGGGAGATCGCTGTAATAACATCGGATCATTAATACAGCGGCTCCGACCAGAGCTGGCAGTTTTTTTTTTTCGAACGGAAAAGAAAATCAGTGTGTAACAGGCTTAATTCACTTTTACATAATGCTGAGCTTGGTGGGACAACCAGGTTAGGGTTGCACAATGGACACTGCCTATGCAGCTAAGTTATCATTGACTTCTCTGTCACTCATGATTTATGATCTGCTTATCTGGTCACTGATTTTTGGTGGACGGATTTCTTCAGCAGAGTCACTGTTCCCAAACTTTCCATTTTTTTTACTGATAAACAGGTGACACTTCAAAGTAGACTTGGAACTTTAAATAGGCATTTTAAAGTGCCCAAGCCGGGCAAAGCAATGCAACAGGTTCTTATTAAAATCCTTCCCTTCGATTCCCCACTATTCTGTTTGCCACTAGGAGAAGCACTGTGTATCCAGCTAGATCCCAGGAAGAGATTACACATGACGCAGCCCTCATGTGACAGTTTCCCAGAGCGATTGCCAACATAATCCCAATACCCTGATTTACCCAGCATTTATTGCTGTCAGACAGGGCAGGAAAGGTGAGCGTATTCAGAGGTAGGTCAAGGCATTTAAAGTGTAGGTCAAGGCAAAAAAAATTTAATTTTTCCGTCCTACTTACCTGTAAAATCCTTTTCTTGGAGTACATCACGGGACACAGAGCAACCATAATAATGACTATAGGGGTTATACTCCACCTACTGGTGGATGGACACTGTCAGATAGTCAAACAGGAAGTCCACCTGGTTGCTCTCTGTCCCGTGATGTACTCCAAGAAAAGGATTTTACAGGTAAGTATGACAGAAAAATCCTAATTTCTTTATCGTACATCACGGACACAGAGGAACCATAATAATGACTATATGGGATGTCCTAAAACAATGCACTTGAGGGGGGGGACACAATCCCAGAAACTGCCACCTGAGAAGGACTCCTTTTGCCGCCCAAAACATACTGTGGCCAAAGCAGTATCCTCTGTGGCTTTGATATCTATCTGGTAAAATTCAACAAAAGACCATGTAATGGCCTTAAATCCTGAATCACTGACACCTGATAGCGGATTACCCAAGATGCCCCCACACACCTGGTAGTGAGCGCTTTTACCAAAAAAATGGGTGGGGGACCTTGCCCTTTCAAGCCATAGACTCGAATAATTAACTGGCAAATCCAATGAAAATAGTTAACTTGGATGCCTCCTGCCCATCCTGGGCTCTACTGGCAGCACAAACCAAGATTCCTGGCCTGTACCAACAAATCAAGTAATTCTGGCCACCAGAACTACCTCCCAGAGTATGCAGTGATCCAACTCCTGCCAACTGAGGTTTAGAATAGAAAGCAAGACATTGTCTTGATTCAAGTGAAAACCAGACACCATACTAGGCAAAAAATGGATGAGGACGCAACATCACCTTAATATGATGCAAGACCAAAAACGGCTCCTTGCATGAAAGAGCTGCCAACTCTAATACCCTGTACACACGACCGGTTTTGCCGTCGGAATAAACTCCGAAGGTTTCTCCGACAGAACTCCAACGGAATTCCGCTCAAGCGGTCTTTCCTACACACGGTCACACCAAAGTCCGACCGTCCAGAACGCAGTGATGTGATGTACAACACGTACGACGGGACTAGAAAAAGGAAGTGCAATAGCCAGTAGCCAATAGCTTCTGTCTCGTACTTGCTTCAGAGCGTTTTTGGTCCGTCGGAACAGTATATAGACGAGCGGGTTTCCCGATAGGAATTGGTTCCATCAGAAATATTTAGAACATGTTCCATTTCTAGGTCCATCAGAATTTTCGGGGAAAAAAAAAAGTCAGATGAGGCATACACACGATCGGAATAGACAATGAAAAGCTTCCGTCTGACTTTTTCTGTCGGACATTCCGCTCGTGTGTACTCGGCATAACACTCCACTTAGTGAAGTGATGGCAATCAAAGAAGCCACCTTCTGAGATAAAGGACTAACAGAATCTCTCCATTGGTTCAAAAAGTGGTCTCTGCAAGGACAGTCAATCAAATTCAAGTCCCAAGGACACAAGAATGGCCTGACAGGCGAGACTGTCTACGTTACACGCTGTATGATGTATGAATCAAGGAGTGAGAAACAGTCCCTGGAAAAAAAATGTATAGGGACGAAACCTGACCGTTAATGGTACTTAAGGACAATTTCCTTTCTCCTACCAATTGGAGAAAGAAAGAGAAACTCTCCCACTCGCATATTTCTGCGGGTGCCACTTTCTGGCTTCACCCCAGGCAAAAAATATTTCCAAGTCCTGTAATTAACGTTCCCTGAAGCTGTTTTCCAGGGGCTCAACCGTGCTGAGATACAGGAATCAAAACCATTAGGTCCCGCTGAGCTGGGAGTGTCCCAGGAGCAACCCCCGCAAGACTCATGTCAGTGTACCAAGCCCTCCTGGGCTAATTCCGCTAACATTATTATCAGTGTTGCCCCCTTCTGGATTCTTCGCACAAGATGTGGCATAAGTCGAAACAGAGGGAAAGCATCAAATAAGGGAGAACTGGTCCCTAAGGCGTTACCAGGGCAACTACCCCTATTGCCAGTGGGACCCTTGTTCCAGACACAACCTGCCCCAACTTGTTGTATAACTTGGAATCTAGTAGATTCACCTGCAGCGTTCCCCCCCTGCCACTATTCTATCCCTGGAATATGCACTGACAATAGAGTCAGCACATGTGCTGTCCCAGACAGAATGTGGTTCACCTTCCTGAGCCACATGACTCCTGGTGCCGCCCTGGTGGTTGATTGATATATATGCCCCTGCAAAGGCTTTTCCGGATAGAACCTACAACTGGTTTGTACCATAATCCAGAGCAAGGTATACTGGCCAAAAGCTCCCAAGATATTTATGGGCAGTATACTCTCCTGTGAGAGTCTACTGAACTGTAGCCACCCTCAAACCAAACGGAGAAACTGGCATCAGTGGTTATTATCTTCCAATACCATAAAGGAAGAATTCAACCTTACTAGATTCCGAACCATCAACCACCAATTTTTAGCTGTGCAACCCCCTGGGAACAGAGCCCTTCGGCAATCCAATGCCTGGATCTTCAAGTTCCAGACAGAGAGAATGATCCTCTACCAAGACCTGGAGTAGGACCGTACATAAGGAATGTGCTTCGACCGAGATACAGCTTCCCACTGCAAAATGTATCTAAGGAAAATCTGGACCAACTGTTTTCTGAGCAAAGGTTATTGAGGTATACTGAGATTGACACCCCCTGCATCTTTAGCAAGTCCAGCACTGGAGCTAGGAGCTTTGTGAACCTCAGAAGCTGTGGCCAGCCCGAAGGATGGTCACAAAAAAGAAAACAAATGACTTTCTCTTGCAATTACAGAAATCTTTGAGGCTGGAAACAACCCAGCACATGAAGCTGTGTGTTTGCTGACGATTATGGGCCCCGCAATCTACCTTTTGCAGAGAGGTCATCACTGAACAGACTGAGCCTAACTGAAAAGAAGGATGCCCAGCGGATTGAGATCTTAAGATAGACCTCATGTCCCTATTCAGTTTTGAAGCTGCTACCATTTAATTGTTTTACAATATTGAGCCCATAAATTTTGCTCCAAGTCTACACACCCCTGTTAATATGTCAGGTTTCTATGATGTAAAAAAAAGAGACAAAGATGAATCATTTCAGAACTTTTCCACCTTTTTAACGTGACCTATAAACTGTACAACTCAATTGAAAAACAAACCGAAATCTTTTAGGTTGTTGCATATGTGCGCACACCCTCTTATAACTGGGGACGTAGCTGTGTTCAGAATTAAGTAATCGCATTCAAACTCGTGTTAAATAAGAGTCAGTACACACTTCCCATCAACTAAAGTGCCTCTGATTAACCCCAAATAAAGTTCAGCTCTTCCAGTAAGTCGTTCCTGACATTTTCTTAGTCACATCCTACAGCAAAAGCCATGGTCCACAGAGAGCTTCCAAAGCATCAGAGGAATCTCATTGTTAAAAGGTATCAGGAGAAGGGTTACAAAAGAATTTCCAAGGCATTAGATATACCATGGAACACAGTGAAGACAGTCATCAAGTGGAGAAAATATGACACAGCAGTGTCATTACCAAAAACTGGACTTCCCTCCAAAATTGATTTAACCACTTGACAACTGGGCACTTAAACCCCCTTCCTAACCAGTCCAATTTTCAGCTTTTGGTGCTCTCACATTTTGAATGACAATTACTCAGTCATGCAACACTGTACCCATATGAAATTTTTGTCCTTTTTTTCACACAAATAGAGCTTTCTTTTGGTGGTATTTAATCACCGTTGGTTTTTTTATTTTTTGCGCTATAAAAGAAAAAACACTAAAAATTTAGTAAAAAAAATGAAATTTTCTTTGTTTCTGTTATAAAATTTAGCAAATTAGTAATTTTTCTTCGTAAATTTTGGCCACAATTTATACTGCTACATATCTTTGGTAAGAATAAGTACAAATCGGTGTATATTATTTGGTCTTTGTGAAAGTTATAGAGACCAAAAGCTATGGTGCCAATATCTGAAAATTGATCACACTGACGGCCTATCTATATTCTTGAGACCCTAACATGCCAGAAAAGTACAAATACCCCCCAAATGACCCCTTTTTGGAAAGAAGACATTCCAAGGTATTTAGTAAGAGGCATGGTGAGTTTTTTGAAGTTGTCATTTTTTCCCACAATTCTTTGCAAAATCAAGATTTTTTTTTTTTCCACAAAATTGTCATATTAGCAGGTTATTTCTCACACACCGCATATGCATACCACAAATTACACCCCAAAACACATTGTGCTATTACTCCTCAGTATGGCGATACCACATGTGTGAGACTTTTACACAGCGTGGCCACATACAGAGGCCCAACATGCAGGGAGCACCATCAGGCATTCTGGAGCACCCAGGCCAATTCTAACATTTCTCTCCTACATGTAAAAATCATCATTTATTTGCTAGAAAATTACATAGAACCCCAAAACATTATATATGTCTTTTTTAGCAAAGACCCTAGAGAATACAATGGCGGTTGTTGCAACTTTTTATCGCATGGTATTTGCGCAGCAATTTTTTTAACGCTTTTTTTGGGGGGAAAAAAAAACAGTTTTGTGCTTAAAAAAAAAAAAACAGTAAAGTTGGCCCAATGTTTTTGCATAATGTGAAAGATGAAGTTACGCCGAGTAAATACCTAACATGTCACCCTTCAAAATTGCACGCGCTCGTGGAATGGCGCCAAACTTCGCTACTTAAAAATCCCCATAGGCGACGTTTTAAATTTTTTTACTGGTTACATGTTTTGAGTTACAGAGGAGGTCTAGGGCCAAAGTTATTGCTCTCGCTCTACCAATCGCACCGATACCTCACATGTGTGGTTTGAACACCGTTTTCATATGTGGGGGGACTTACATGTGCATTCGCTTCTGCATGCGAGCACACGGACAGGGGCGCTTTAAAAATTTTTTTTTCTTTTTATTGTTCATTTTACTTTATTTTAGTTTGACACTTTTTTCCAAAAAAAAAAAAAATTTTGATCACTTTTATTCCTATTACAAGGAATGTAAACATCCCTTGTAATCGGAATATGGCATGACAGGTCCTCTTTGCAAAGAAAACTAAATTGCATGCAAGGCAAATAAAACACAACATTTTTGCTTGCACATGATTGGATTATAGAAACCAACAGAGCTTCCCCTCAGCTCTAGAGCAAATGCACTTAACCCCCCTGGCGGTATTCCCGAGTGTGGCTCGGGGTGAGATTTCAGTACCATTAGCGGTAACCCCGAGCCACACTCGGGATCACATTGGTTACTTACCTTGTCCCCGGGATCCCGCGATGTACTCCCGCTGTGTACGGCGGCCGGATCTTCTGCTCGATGCACTGTGTGCTGTGTGTGCCCTGGCTTCCGTTCTCTGCGAGCGTCGCGACGCAGGGGGGTGGAACCAGCTGCAAATTCAAAATGTATAAAACACAGACACACTGATACATTGTAATCCTATTGGATTACATTACTAAATAAAATAAAATTGACCTTAGTTTGCCCCCCAGTGCTTTATCCAGTGCCCCTGCCTGGAGTTTTACTGTACTCTCTGTCTGGAAACTGCAGAATGACCATGGCATCAAAAAAGAGCGCCTCTACTTCAAAAACGGCATATGACCTTCTGGAAAACAGCCACAGCGATACAGAATCGCTTGCAGAAGTGAGTGATAGCAATTCATGGGGAAGTTCGTCATCAGGCACGGAAAGCTATTTTAGCGATGATCCTGCGACTGTGCCCAGTGATGTGCGGACTTGGTGCTCAATTAACTGCGGTACGGAGCACACAGCGCCCGCAAGTTTCCCGTTTTTACCGGAGCACCCGGTATCAAAGTGGAGGTTGAAGATGACAACCCCTTGGGATACCTCCAACTCTTTTTGACCGAAGAGGTTATAGAAAAAATTGTTATGGAGACAACTCGGGAAGGGGAGCAACAAGCTGCTATACCTCAGAGGTTTTCAAGAAGCAGAAAGTGGGAACCAGTGACCAAAGAGGACATCTGGAAGTTTCTGGGCCTAATTATTCTTCAGGCAGTGGTGGGGAAACCCCTGCAGAAGTGGTACTGGACAACCAACAAATTACTAGCCACTCCTTTTTTTTTGGCATCGTCATGTCGGAGTTCAAATTTTCTCTGATAATGAAATATCTGCACTTTCAAAATAATGAAGAATTTGATGAGACTTCTCAACCAGCTCCAAAACTGAAAAAGATTTGGTAGGTATATCAAATTATTCAGAAAAATTTCCAGCAGCCCTATGTACCAGATAGAGACGTCAGTATCGATGAAAGTCTAATGGTCTACAAAGGAAGACTCAGCTGGATACAGTATATCGCGTCTAAGAGAGCACGATTTGGCATAAAATCATTCATGCTCTGTGAATCCAGCACTGGTTACATATGGAATTCGGTCCTTTACACTGGGAAAGGAACCAAATTAAAGATTCAGTAATTATGGAATGGCAACCGCTTCCGTTCATACTTTGATTGAACCATTGCTGCATTAGCGCTACTGTGTAACCACAGATCATTTTTACACTTCTCCAGAACTGAGTTCCTTCTACAGCACGAGACGGATGCATATGGGACCGTTAGAGCTAACCGGCGTGACATGCCGCCAACCTTTGGAAATAAAAAGCTCAAGGCAGGAGAAATAGTTGCCTGGCAGAAAGGCAAATTTATGGCCCTGAGATGGCGCGACAAAAAAGATGTGTGCCTAATGAGTACTATTTACAACACCTCTACTGTCATGGAACACACAAAAGGTGGAAAAGACTAAATGAAACCACAAGTCGTGATGGACCTACAACAACACCATGGGAGGTGTTGACAGAGCTGACCAGGCCATGACTTTTTATCCTGCTATGAGAAAGCAACAAAAAAAATTACAAAAAAATCTTCTTGAACAGTGCCTATGAAATGCGTTCATTCTTCTAAAAAAAGTGAGTGACAGGCCTGTGCTTCATACAGACTTTGTTTGGAAAGTTGCCGAACTTATATTTCTCAAGCACCAAACACCAACAACTGTAAATAGATCTGGACGTTGTGCTGCTGGCTTTGTGAACCTGGAACGCCTCACTGGTCGTCACTTTATGGACCACATTCCACTAACTGATAAGAAGTCAGCACTCACAAGGATGTGTGTGGTTTGCTGCTCTAAGCGTGATGACACTGGAAGGAAAATCAGAAAAGAAACCCGGTTCTACTGTCCTGACTGTGACGTCGGACGTTGTGCTGTACCATGTTTTAAAATTTTCCATACCCGGGACTTTACTGAAGCAATATGACTAGTAATATTGCACTCTTGTTTGGCCAACAAAATGTCAGTGTTTTTGATTATATTATTTACTAAAATGTATTGAATAAAAAGTAATATTACTATTATTATTATTTGTTATTATTTTTATAGTTATTTATTATATTATAATTTATGATTTTGTGTTTCAAACTTTATCATACCCAGGATGTCTACTAGACTCTTGTTTGGACAGATTTCAGTGAGTTATTCATAATAATGACAGGCCTACAATATAAAACGCCAAATTTCCATGCATCCAAATTTCCATGCAAATTTCCATCCAAAATGGTACCGCTTTCAGCACCTAAAATCTGAAATAATCATACCGCCAGGGAGGTTAAAGTGCAATTCTAAGTACCGTATATTTGCCTTCAGTATATTTTTATCAATTGCACACTTGTGAAAAAATTGCTGCTAAATTGAGCCCTCGTCAATCCGACATAATCTTACCCTGTTTTGCTAACAATTTTTGCAGACCTTTTTTCTGGGTATATCTTAAAATCATGCTGAAAGGGATAAAACCTCCCCTAAAGTAAAACGCATACATTCAAGTTGAGCTTCACCATTCCGCTATGTTACATAAAAGTCTTACTAATTTGATATATTTTTGCAATAAAGACTTTGTTGAATATGTTTTAGGGTAAATATATGGGAGTCAGCAAATACGTAAATGTTGCATTGGGGAAAAATTACAGGAAAATGCATTTTTGTCTTTTTTTATTTATTTTTAACTATCCATTCCAATGATGATATGACTTCCAATGGCTCTCTAAAAAGCTCTCTGGTTTTGCTCTCTAAAAAGCAATTCAAGGGCACATGACAGACGACGAGAAAGTGTTTTGATTTTACCCCTAAAAACCCGCACCAGTTGAATGGGTCGCTGCCCTCCGAACCTGACAGGGATAATTTGTGGCTTGTCTATATCCCTGTCCACTGTCCTTGCAGCTTAAAGGTAAGCTCACCTTTAAACAAAAAAAAAAAGAAAAAAAAAAAAAAATTTGTATCTTATTTTTTCCTGAAAGAACCTGGAAAGCGTTGCACTTGTGACCAGTGGATCAGGCTTGCAATGTCAGGCTTCTGCAGGCACGCCCTGCAGCTTTAAGCCTGTATATCCATACAGGCTGTCAGTTTGAAAGCTGCATGACTTGTGGATGAACTACAAGGGCGTTTACCAGCACCCTTGCAGTTCATGCAGAACTACAAGCCCTCTGCCGTGATGGGTGATGGTACTTGTAGTTCATTCATTCAGAGGAAACACTGAATGAATGACAGGGCTGCGTGGGCGGAGCCCCGCACAGCCATGCTGTTTTTGAATTGTCACAGCAGGTGTGGGGAGAGAAGAACCCATGCCCGCTGTCACAATGGGGGGGGGGGGGGGGGGGAGGCAGCAGGAGTTGGAACATGTTACATGTTTCCACTAAAATACGGGTGGAGTATGTAACATGTTGCAAAAGGTAAACTTCTCCTTTTAAGGGGGTACGGTTGGAGAGGGGTTTAAAAACATAGTTCAACTGCATGTTTTTACCACCCCAATTTGCAAGTGTAAATGAGGCCTAAAGGCGTTTTGGTTGCATCAGAGCTTATTTAGGGATTTCACAGAAAATGAGCTAAATACTTGAGGTTTAATCACCATTGAGATGCAGCAATGCATGTTGGATGGCAGTACCATTCATTTTTAATGGTGCCCTAATTTAATAAAATAACATGCCTGTATTGCAGCACATGGTAATGCACTACTCTGCATTGTGGCATGCTGTGTTGGAAAAAAAATGGTTTCTGATTACCTCCTCCTTTTTAGTAGTAGATCAGAATGCAGAATTTGAGAGCCTTTTTTTGTCTACAGTATTGTTAATTTTTAGATATGTATTTTGAAACGCCCCCACCCCTTTTTTAGTTTGGTTGCACAGCTGAAAATTGTAAAGTATTCACAATTATTTCTGTTACTGTGGTGTCACCATCTTAAAAAAGAAAGCGTTTCTGTAACAATAATGTCTAATAACCTTTCTTTGTTTTAATTACAGGCAATTTGGATAAAAATTGTGTTTCAGACTCTGTAACCAAGAGATCTAAATTAAAATCTGAGCATTCGAATGTTGAATATCTCTGGAAAGCAGTGGAGGATTTGTTCTGTGTATGCTACGGTAATGTATATTGCCATTTTAGCAATGTCTCTGAATATTCAAAATTAAATGAGCTCTACGCAAGTTTTTTTCAAATGTCAGTGCTCCATTCATTCTAAAAGAAACATTGGTGCTTTTGCAATTGTAGGTCACATGTAGTGTTAGTTTATTTCATAGCAGAATAAAAAAAACATATTCAAGACAGTATGCATTTCTTATGTTTTATCTGTTTAAAAATGCTTCAATCCGGTGTGCCCCTAGGGTCCTGTTTGAGATGACACCATAGTGCCTTTGCTGCTCTGATATCCCAAGTGGCCTATCTGCTGGACTACAGAATGCCACCTATCCCCTACCCCAGGGGTAGGCAACCCCCGGCACTGGTGCAAGCAGCACTCAAAGCCTCTTTTGCCAGCACTCGACTTTCTCCCCATCAGCAGAGCAGCGCAAAGAAGTGTCAGTGAGACACTAATGCATTTTCGGAATTCCCCACGCCGCACCTGCACTGTGGCACTGTGCCCCCACACATTGTAAAAGATAGGAAACATTGTTTAGTTCTCTAACTTTGCTGTAGCTGCGACCGTCAGCTTTTGTGATGGGGAAGAGATTGGTTGCAGTTCTGCTGGGGGGTCCCTGTTTCCAGGAGGAGGAGGACTGTCATTGGCCACTGCTAAAGCCAATCACAGTCCTGCTAGCCCCGTCCACCAACTGGAGGAAGATGACTTGCTTGGTTGCCGCTACCAATCTGAGAAAGAAGGGACTTCACTGTGATTGAGAAAACCACAATCAGGTGACAGTTTGGGGAATTAATGTTGAGCTTCTGGGAACTTTGTTGAAATTATTCCTGAACCTTTGTGTTACTTACTACTGAACCCCTGCACTCTGTGTCCCTTTAAGCCACAGCCAGTATTCAGTGCAATGAAAATCACACCCAACTTTGCGCCGCACTTTTTCTCAGCTGCGGGGGCCCAACCTATGATCCTGCGCACAGGCCCACTGCTTTCAGAAAATACCCCTGACCTGAGCTCATCATTGCGCATCCATTCCAGATGCTTGTATTATTAGATCACATACAAGCACGTGGGCTGGATATGAGAGGTGGAACAGCAGGATGAGTGTGCCAGGACAGATGGATGTGTCTCATCTCTGCTTCTTTTCACCACTCTGCATATCACACATATCATACAGTAGATGAGAAGAGGGTACAGTGGTGGAGCAGATAAGCAGGAGGGTACAGCGGTGGGGAAAATGAGCAGAGGGGGTTCAGAGGTGGGACAGAAGAGCAGGAGGACACAGCGGTGCGGCAGATGTACAGGGAGGTACAGTGGTGAAAGAGATGAGAATGGGGGGTTCAGTGTTGGGGCAGATGAGAAGGGGGGTTCAGCAGTGGGACAGATGAGCAGGGGGGGTTCAATGTTGGGCCAGATGAGAAGGGGGTTACAGTGGTGGAAAGGTGAACAGGGGGAGTTCAGTGTTGGGGCAGATGAGAAGGGGGTTACAGTGGTTGGGCAGATGTACAGGGAGGTACAGTGGTGGGGCAGAGGAGAAAGGAGGTACATTGGTGGGACAGATGAGCAGGGGGAACAGAGGTTGGACAGATGAGCAGATAAGTTCAGTGTTAGGACAGTTGAGAAAATGGTTCAGTGGTGAGACAGAAGAGCATGGGGGTACGGCGGTGAAGCAGATGTGCAGGGAGGTACAGTGGTGGGGCAGATGAGAAAGGGGGAACATTGGTGGGGCAGATGAACAGGGGGTTACAGTGGTGGGACAGAAGAGCATGATGGTACAGTTGTGGGGCAGATGAGCAGGGGGTTACAGTGGTGGGGCAGATGAGCAGGGGGTTATAGTAGTGGGACAGATTAGCAGGGGGGACAGTGATCTGAGGTGTGGAGTTGCAGGAATTGGGGCTGATCTGAGCCGTGAGTGCAGGATGTTAATTTCTCACTACTTTTCAAGTAGTTTACAGCATTTACTTTATAAAAAATAATTTTCGTGATTGAGAGTATGAAGTTGACATTTTGTTGATTTAAAATCGGCACTCTCAATTACTTTAAAAATATTTTTCGGCACACTGTGCTGAAAAGGTTGCCTACCCCTGCCCTACCCTGTCTGCCGTACTCAACATGCATACATTTATTTTATTTTCCAGAAAAATGGTGCAATTGCCTTCATTTCAAAGAGCCTGCCCAGACACTCTGTGTAGACCAGGGGTGTCCAAACTTTTTTCAAAGAGGGCCAGATTTGATGAAGTGAACATGTGAGGGCCGTCCATTTTGCCTGACATTCTTTAAACCATTAAAATTTGGTCTAAGTGTGTTCATTCAAGCACTAATACACTGCCCAACAAGAATTCTCTTGCCTTTGTGGCTGTGTGGTGAAGAGATGAGCTTGGGCATGTTATTTGGATATACCGTATTTATCGGCTTATAACCCCGTTGCCATGAATGCAGCAGACCCCGTTGCCATGAATACAGACTCGCCATTGCCATCAGTGCAGTCTGATTCATGCACATCTGCAGCCTTGGAGTGGGCGGAACAAGCGCCAACAGACATACAGGAGAAACTCCTGTTTTCTCGTCGGCCTCTTTAATAGAAAGTCGGTACAGGACTTCCTTTTGCAGAGGCTGCCATGTAAACTGGAAATTTTCCTGTATGTACGGCACTCGTCCCGCTCCCTCCCCGTCCCCTCCAAGGCAGCCAGCATATATATCTTTTGTGGCCCCCGGCCACGATTGGCCCGACTTTGGACATGCCTGGTGTAGACAAAAGGGTCTTAGGAGATGTAGTTCAGTGGGGTCAATATAATAATAGCTTCCAGCAGCTTCCCTGCTGGGATTTTCCAAGCCTGGTGGTGGCATTTCAGGGAGTAAAAAAAGGATGCTTCTCAGTCCATGCAAGGTTCACGGATAAAACTCAGATGTCACCCAGCCCCCTCTTTTTCATTTCTGGGTAACCTCTGAGTTTTATCCGTGAACCTTGCACGATCGAGCCAATCCGGCCATCGGCTGCTTATCTCTCCTCTACCATACTGAACATCTTGGAGTTGTCGCCCCAGAATCCCCTGGATAAAGGCCCTGGCTGGGTATTTAGCTGCAAGCTCAATTAGCTTGCCTTCTGGCAAGCATACAATTCGTTTGGTGTCCGGTGCACAACTGGTGGTGGAGGATCATATATTATTTTTAAGTTTTCGTCTATTCACTCATGCACATTTGTGTGATTTATGGACTAAATGTAATTTATGTGATTTGCACTCAGTTCTGGACATTTTATCGTTATTGTTTTTCACATTCCTTCACGTTGGGATAGATTTTGTTTTTATTATATTAAGGTGATATTTTTAACTTTCTTTCATTAGAATTTTTACCATCATATACTTTCTGTTCACTACACACCATTTAGCACAGCTCTTAGCTTTGAGCAGTATTCTGCCTTGATATCCCAAATCATATTTTGAAACTATATAATTTTGTATTGATATTAGAACTTCTAAAATGAAAATGTATGCTGTGACTATAGATCGACTTAAAAATATTTAATAAATGTTACTTGCATGCTGGGCAAGTTTATTTACTGCAGCATGCTAGCCCAGTACTCTGCCAAGATATCCCAAATCATATTTTTACACTTTCAACGCCAATGTGCTACTACAATTGCACTATAATATGCTTCTGGACTTGTGTTAAATATGCACTTAAAGGACAAGTTCATGAGTTCTATAAACCCCCCCCTCTCTAAAGTAACCTAAGCTAAGCCATCATCCCCTGTGGTACTTAATTGCCTTCTCCAATGACATTCTGGCATGAAAAAAATGTAAGATGTTAGTGCGGAGTCGGGCAGCCCTGCACTAGACTTTTACCAGCCGGGATGTAGACAACAAGGGAGGCCACTGCCGCCAGATGAGGTAAGAAAGCAACTTGGGGGGGATGATGGTTTAGCTTAGGAGAGGTTTGGGGGCTAGGGAGTGGGGCCTGAGGTCTTAACATGTATCTATGATCAAGATTTAAAATCATATTCATTTCCACATTGTGTTATTTCTATTATTATTTCTAGCTTACTACTATTAATCTGAATGAGCTTGAAGTTTGTAAACTTACTTTCCTAATAATCCAACACATGTCCTTGCTTGAATATAGAAAGTTATTCACTATACCCTGTGAATATGCACTGCTTGTGTTACGCATGTCATATAACCTTCTGTCTGAACTACAGAGGTGATGAGAGGAGCAGTTTTAGGGGGGAGAGTCCATATAACCAATGTTTCTCAACTCCAGTCCTCAAGTACCCCCAACAGGTCATGTTTTCAGCATTCCATTATTTTGCACAGGTGATTTGATCAGTTTTACTGCATTAATTGCCACAGCCGTTTCATCTGAGGGAAATCCTGAAAACATGACTTGTTTGGGGGTACTTGAGGACTGGAGCTAAGAAACATTGGGTATAACACACATACCACATTACTGCTTGCAGGCAGCAACGTACCATGGGTTGTGTAGTTCTTAAAATTTTAAAGTATTCCAAAGGAATGAGTAGAGGAGAAGCTGCAAAGCATGCAGGGAATCCAAGTAGTTGTGGAAAGAGATGACCAGCAGACAGACAGAACTTCCAATGTAGAAATATTTTCAAGTAAGCTTATGTTGGATTGTCAAATAGAAATATAATATGTATTGCTATTAAAATATTGAACTTATAAAATGAAATTGTGTACTGTGACTATAGATCTACTATAAAATATTTAATAAATGTATCCTTTGTGTGTTTAGTAGATTACCTCTCATATCTAATTCTTCTTTTTTTTTTTTTTTTTTTTTTTTTTTTTACATGGTTGTTTTTAAAATGTAGTTTAAATATATATTTTTCCAATTAGGTAAAGCTTTAGGAACATCCGGTCCAGTGCCTATCCCGTATGAATTGTTAACTAGAGACCCCACTGCTGTTACAGTCTGTGGACTCCCAGAAGAAATATCAGTCAATGAGCCATCCATGTATGATATTCAGACAATACATCAGATCTTGGATAACAAATCCAACATATATTTTAATATTAGAAGGTGAGGCATATACATTTGAATTTCCATATGCATTTTTAATGGTATGTAAATTTGGTTTATTGCTGTTTGTTTGAATCTAAAGGGACACACTTTGTTTAAAAAATGTACACCTATACACTCTAAAGCATTTGCATAGTTGTGTGTGTGTGCGTGTGCGTTTATATGAGATAGAGATGTACAGTACTTTGCAAAAGTTTTAGGCAGGTTCTGTAAATTAGGAATGCTTTCAGAAATATAAGTGTTAATAATTTATTTTATAAATTAACAAAATAGAAGGTAAAGAGAAGAGAGAACCAAATTAAATCAATATTTGATGTGACCACCCTTTGTCTTTTTTAATCAACTCGGCAGGTTGGTTGTTAGAAACATCTTGAAGAACTAATCACAGATCTTGTGTAGATGTAGGCTTCCTCAAATCTTTCTGTCTCTTCATGTAATTCCAAACAAACTTGATGATATTGAGATCAGAGCTCTGTGGGGCCAAACCATCATTTCCAGGACTCCTTCTTCTTCTTTACACTTAAGAGTGTTCTTAATGATATAGGCTGTATGTGTGGGGTCGTTGTCTTGATGCAGAATACATTTGAGGCCAATCACACCCCTCCTTGATGGTATGGCATGATGGATAAGTATCTGCCTGTATTTCTCAGCATTGAGAATACCATTGATCCTAAACACATCTCCAATTTCATTTTCAGCCCCAAACTTGCACGGAACCTCCACCATGCTTCACAGTTGCCTACAGACACTCATAATTGTACCATTCTTCAGCCCTTCAGTGAACAAACTGCCTCCTGCTACAGCCAAATATTTAAAATTTTGATTTCTAAGTCCAGATTTCTCAGTTCCTTTCTGCACCCCAGTATGTTTTTGGGCATAGTTGAATCATGTAGCCTTGCTTCCACATCGGAGGTATGGCTTTTTGGCCACAATTCTTCCATTGAGCCCACTTCTGGGCAGACTTTTTCTCCAGACAGTAGCTGGGATTATTATTATACAGGATTTATATAGCGCCAACAGTTTACGCAGTGCTTTACAATATAAAAGGGAGACAATACAGTTATAATACAATAAAATACAAGAGGATTAAGAGGGCCCTGCTCAAAAGAGCTTACAATCTAATAGGGTGGGGCAGGTGGTACAAAAGGTTGTAATTGTGGGGAATGAGCTGATGGAAGTGGTAAAAGATTAGTTGTAGAAGTGATCGGCTTTCCTGAAGAGATGAGTTTTCAGGGATCACCTGAAGGTAGCAAGAGTAGGGGATAGCTGGACAGATGAAGGTAGCGAGTTCCAGAGAATAGGAGAGACTCTGGAGAAATCCTGGAGACGAGCATGGGAGGAGGAAACGAGAGAGCTTGAGAGTAGGAGGTCTTAAGAAGAGCGAAGAGGACGATTTGGGTGATATTTGGAGACAAGATTGGTGATGTAGCTCGGGGCAGAGTTGGGAATGGCTTTGTATGTTGTGGTTAGTATTTTGAATTTAATTCGCTGGGTGATTGGGAGCCAGTGTAGGGATTGGAGGAGAGGGTTGGCAGACACTGAGTGGTTGGTAAGGTGTATAAGTCTGGCAGCAGCATTCATGATAGACTGAAGAGGAGCCTATGGAGAGGCAGGCCAATGAGAAGGGAGTTGCAATAGTCAAGGCGAGAGATAACAAGGAAGTGAATGAGGAGCTTGGTGGTTTCATTTGTTAAAAAGGGACGAATTTTAGAGATGTTACGGAGGTGAATTCTACAAACTTTTGACAATGATCAGACTTGAGGCTGAAATGACAAGTCAGAGTCTAGGATTACACCTAGTACCCTGGCATGAGGGGAGGGACTGATAGTTGCATTGTGGATTTTGATGGAAAAGTCATGGAGGGGGGCCCGAGCGGGGGGAAATATTAATAGCTCAGTTTTAGAGATATTTAGTTTTAGGAAGTGTTGCGACATCCATGCTGATATGTCAGTTAGTAAGTCAGTAAAGCGAGAGGAGACTGAAGGAGTGAGGTGAGGAGTAGATAGATAGATTTGGGTGTCATCGGCGTATAAGTGGTATTGGAAGCCGTGGGCGGTTATCAAGTGACCAAGGGAGGAGGTACAGATAGAGAAGAGGAGGGGTCCAAGAACAGAGCCTTGTCGAACCCCCACAGAAAGGGGCAATAGAGAGGAGGAGACAGAGTTGTAGGTGAGAGCGCTGTGATAGATGGGCAGAGAACCAGGATAGAGCAGAATCTCAGAGGCCAAGGGAATGTAGTTTATTGAGAAGGAGCAGGTGGTCAACAGTATCAAAGGCCACAGAGAGATCAAGTAGTAGGAGTATGGTGTGCTGGCTGTTGGTTTTAGCAGTTAGTAAATAGTTAGTGAGTTTTAGTAAGGCAGTTTCCGTGGAGTGCTGCGAGTGAAAGCCAGACTTAAGGGGTCAAGAAGGTTATTTTCACTGAGGTAAGAACTAAGATGGTTGTAGACTAAGCGTTCTAGAAGTTTAGAGGTGAATGGGAGATGAATGGGAGATGGGTCTTAAGTTGTTCAGCTTGGTGGGGTCCAGTGAGGGCTTTTTAAGTATGGGAGTGATCTGCGCATGTTTTAGAGGGGAGGGGAAGGTGCCACTAGAGAGGGAGAGATTGAAGATGTGAGTGAGGGAGCATAGGATATAAGAAGAGGGTAACTGTAGTAGTTGTGAGGGAACAGGATCTAGGGGACAATTGGTTAGGTGGGCATCTGAGAAGTTTTGTAACCTCTTCAGTAGTAGCCAATTCAAAAGAGGAGAGTGTTGAATGTGCTGTTAGGCAAGGTATTTCGGGTGGGGAAGATATACGCACAGTGGAGGTGTTCTCATGAATTGCATCAATTTTGTCTTTGAAGTGATTGGCAATCTCTTGGGCAGTGAGTGGGTGTACCTGGGTCCCACTGGTTTCCGCCAGTTCTGTGCTGAAGGCACTGCTGGACGTAATCTGATTTCGAGGGGAAGTGAGCATGATGTGTCTTTCATCTGCTGTATTAAGTTTTCTTGGCTGACCACTGCATCTACGGTCCTCAACATTACCCAAGAATATATATGGCCTCAATGCTGATAAATACAGGAAGATACTTATCCATCATTCCATACTGCCAGGGAGGTGTGTGATTGGCCCCAGCAGGGGGCTCACTGTATGATGGGACTGTAAGACTTACTTCTGTATTCTGCTTTACTACTGAACTTGGAACTCTGTCATTTACTTTTTCTCCCCGACCTCTGTGGTAACTGACTAAGAGTTCAGAGGTCAGTAGTAAATTATGCTAAATTCAGAGGTCAGGAGTGACACTGTGCTCAGGAGTAGGTGACAAAGGGGTTAGTAGTAAATGATGTAGAGGTCAGTAGTCCATAGCAAATGATGTAGATTCCAGGGGTCAATTGTAAGTAAGTCAATTATTCCTGAGCCCTGAACAGGTGCCCCAACATCTAATGTCCTCTATTCAACACTCATTATATACTATGCAAGTCAGTTCAACCACACCTCTTTAAGCCACACCCAATATTCAGGGCAGTTAGAAACATACCCACTGTTTGCTGTGGCGTGCTGTGTGAGCCACAATATCCTGTTCATGGGGCAGGAGGCCCAACTTCTAATGTTGCACATAGGTCCACTTTCAGAAAATGTCTCTGGGTTGATTTGATGGTTTTTGCTGTTATTAATGGACTGTACTATTGTTAAAGATGTTGCTCAGAAGTGATGTCTGCCTTACAGATGGAGCATACCCGTGATGTTTTTACTTTTATATTTTTGTCTTCATTTCTGTTATCTTTATTCACTCTGTATGGCTTTTTGGAAATTTAATAAATACTGATTATACAAAAAAAAAAAAAAAAGAATATGTCTCTGGTGAGGATAGTTGGCAATTTCAGGGGTAGCCTGTACTGTATTTAGAGCTGATAACTTTCATTTTAAGTTCCACATTTTAAATTATTTGTTTCACGAAGCTTTGACTATCTTATGGTTTGTTTTATTTTTTATTTTTTTTCTTAACAGACCCTTTCCCTATGGGAATAACTCAAAAAGTAAGTACTTGTTTTTAGTAATTTTAGTAGTAGGTAATTGTTATAGTTATTAAGTCTCAATGAATAACTTAATTTGTGTGTGTGTTTCATTTTTTTATTTTTATTTTTATTTTTTTAAGTGTTTAAAAAAAAAAGATTGTTGAGATGTAGCAGTCTGGTGCCAATCGATTATAATTTTATCGCTGTGTTTATATTTTGAACTTGTCATTTTGTAATTTTCTTGTAGATGATGACCTTGCAGGTGAAACGCAAACCTCTAGCTCAGAAAGGTATTGACTTGCTTTCATTGGAAGTTTATGCAACATGCACATAATTTGTAGGAAAAAAAACAATCTTCGGTGACAATAAGGACATAGTTATCATCTGCTCTAAGCATGGTTCTCAACTATGGATTTGCGCAGAGAAGCACTGACTACATCTTTTGCTTGGCAAATATTCACATAACATGTTTGAGGTCCTGCTTCAGAGTTATACATACTTTAGTATAAAGTGCACTCGTATTTCTGCACTCTGTCTCCTACTCCTATGAGAATGCTTTTTTGACCGCAGCATCACTGATTAGCTCCTTATTTTGATTCCGCTTCTCCTGGGGGGGGGTGACCCTTCTTAGTTTGGATGCTCCCTGCATCAACAGTCTATGCTGTTATTAAAATAAATAAAACTTAAAATGGTAATACCCAATTAATTATTGTGAATTTAGAAACACATTCAGCTTTTAAAAAAATTCTACTTCGCTGTCTAGAACTAGTTCCTGCGCATATATGCACATTTTTATGCACACTTTTGTCCCCTGCCGCCTCTAAGAGTGAAAACTGAGCAATGGAACACTGCTGATCACTCCGCTTTTGGTCCTTAGCTTGCAGAGAGCCATCGCTGTGAGTCACTGGCTCTCTGCTCTGACCTGTGGAGGTGACTAAAGCGACTGTCTCAGGCTTTCAGCGGTTCACTGAGAGGCTGAGCTAGCTGTCCAGGCTTCTGGGCGGACCCCAACCATATGGATGAGGTTTTTTTCAGAGCCTGGACTGGCTCTGTGATGTCAGCCCACAGCGGACTTTAGCCCACTGATGGCTGAAAACGGCTCACAGGAGTGCAGAATTAACTGCACTCGTGTGACCCACAGGAGAAGTGTGGCCAAAAAAGCTTTGGCCATACTTCTCCTTTAATTCTCTATCTCTAATCCATAATTGCTGGATAGTCAGATTTCTTTAAGTATAAGTAAAACCAAATTTTTTTTTAGTCTTGGAAATGTAGAGAATGCTTAAAAACCTTGTCTGCGTTTTTTGTTTTTTTTTTCCCCGGGCTTCACTTCTCTTCGTGTCCCAGAGACCGCAGGAAGTAAGTTCTCTCCAAAGCGAGGGGATATTTACCTATATAGTTTGTCGTCAGAACAGGGTTACCAATTTGAAGGTTTACCAATAACAACCTTTCTTTGACAACTGAAAAATTGACCTGTTGATCACCTCGAGAAATGTATGTATGTGTGTGTGTGTGTATATATAATATGATAATAAATGGCTTCAGCCAAACACTAAATTTATTTATAATCAACTGTGTTTACTTTTTTTAAATCATAATGGCAACAGATGGTAAAGCTGCCCATTCCTCTTGGCTAAAAGCCTCCAGTTCCTGTAAATTCTTAGGCTGTCTTGCATAAACTATACGTTTTGAGAGATCTCCCCAGAGTGGCTTAATGATATTGAGGTCAGGAGACTGAGATGGCCACTCCAGAACCTTCACTTTATTCTGCTGTAGCCAATGACAGGTTGACTTGGCCTTGTGCTTTGGATCATTGTCATGTTGGAATGCCCAAGTATGTCCCATGCGCAGCTTCCTGGCTGATGAATGCAAATGTTCCTCCAGTATTTTTTGATAACATACTGCATTCATCTTGCCATCAATTTTGACCAAATTTCCTGTGCCTTTGTAGCTCACACATCCCCAAAACATCAGCAATCCACCTACGTGTGTCACAGTAGGAATGGTGTACCTTTCATCATAGGTCTTGTTGATTCCTCTCCAAATGAAGCGTTTATGGTTTGGCCAAAAAGCTCAATTTTGGTCTCATCACTCCAAATGACTTTGTGCCAGAAGGTTTGAGGCTTGTCTGTGCTGTTTTGCGTATAGTAAGCAGGATACTTTGTGGCATTTGCGTAGTAATGGCTTTCTTCTGGTAACTCGACCATGCAGCTCATCTTTCAAGTGCCTCCTTATTGTGCATCTTGAAACAGCCACACCACATGTTTTCAGAGAGTCCTGTATTGCAGTGGTCATCAACCCTATCATCAGGGCCCACTAACAGGCCAGGTTTGCAAGATAACGGAAATACATCACAGGTGATATCATTTGCTGCTCAGTGATTGCAGTATTCTAGTCTGCATCTCCCCAAGGTAATACATTAAACCTGGCCTGTTAGTGGGCCCTGAGGACATGGTTGATGACCACCTCTGTATTGCACTTGAAGTTATTTGTGGGTTTTCTTTGCATCCTGAACAATTTTTCTGGCAGTTGTGGCTGAAATTTTAGTCTACCTGACCATGGTTTGGTTTCAACAGAACCCCTCGTTTTCCACTTCTTAATTAGTTTGAATACTGCTGATTGGCATTCTCAATTCCTTGGATATCTTTTTATATCCCTTTCCTGTTTTATACAGTTCAACTACCTTTTCCCGCAGACCCTTTGACAATTCTTTTGCTTTCCCCATGACTCAGAATCCAGAAACGTCAGTGCAGCACTGGATGAAAGATGCAAGGGTCTGTCAGGGGTCCAAAAACTCATTGACCTTTTACACACACGCACACACTAATTACAAGCAAACAGATCACAGGTGAGAATGGTTACCTTTTAATAGCCATTCAAACCCCTTTGTGTCAACTTTGGGCAGTTTCTGTTATTACTGTGATTATGATTTAAAGAGTAAACGCAGATGATTGAAAATAAATGGCTTCAGCCAAACACTAACCATGAGTGAAAAATGTTTTTGTGTTAACATTCATATTCTCTGAAAAATGTGTGTGTGTGTGTGTGTGTGTGTGTGTATAATATATATATATATATATATATATATATATATATATATATATATAAATGTGCACCTATATTCCAATCGAGATGATGTAGTAGGAGTGTGGTGGCAAAGAGACTTGTGTGTGTGTGTATATATATATATATATATATATAATTAATCCTGGATATTTTTTTCTCTGTTACTACAGCTCTTACCCTGTTCAGGTGAAAACTGAGCCAAGCGATGACTCTGGTATGTCACAGAAGGGTTACAGCTATTTACCAGCTTAAACTAGTAATTTTTACAGAAGAAGTCCCCACATTTAAAAAGGCTAGTTCACGATCTGTCACACCATTTGGGGGCCAGACCCAGACTGGGATCCGTAACAGATATTTAAAATGGCCATAATGGGCGTGAAAAAAAAATCCCCCCTACATGGCTGGTCAGTTGGGGTAAAAAAATCCCTCTACCTTGGTGGACATTGGGAGTACAAATAGTCAGAGGGAAGAAACTCTTACAGTGGCATCATGGTCAATAGTTTTAAGCCATACGCCCCACCCCAACTGACCCCCCTTTAACTACAATTGCAGCAGACAGGGGTGTTTACATACCACAGTCGCAATGCTTTGTGGCTGCCGACAAAAAGATCCAACATGTTGCATTCAGCCAGGCTGCAAACACGCTGAACATGACCCATTCAAGGAAATGGGGAAGCGCTGCAAATGGCTTGCGGCACATTTATTGGCAAACATAGTGTTAAAACAGGCAGTTAGGGAGCTTAAAGTGTTTTTTACCCTAAAAAGAAAAAAAAATGGATCCTGTTTATTTAGAGCATGTTATACAGGACAGTGCTTGTGCTGTGTAATTTGGCTCCTTGTATCACCTGAAATACCTGGCTGATCCTGCCTGGTTTTGCCCTCCCCCTGTAAACTGACCACGGTTTTATCATGGCTACTGAGCCCTAACACCATGGTCAGTTTATGTGCCGTCATCCGAACCATTCCTGTCCTCCTCTCCCCCCTCCCTCCCTGACTGTCAGCTTGTGACAGTGCCCGTCCTCGCCTAACTTTTAATGTGTCATATAATCCTGTGTGTTTCGTTATGCTATGTGCCCCAGTCTCTGTTTTTTTAAAAAAATGCCGTCTATACCTGATTTCAGAGTGGCGCTCACGTCACCGGCCGCCTCTCTCCTCCTCTTGTCCTCTAGCTGTCAGATTGAGAGAGACGGGAGAGGTGGCCGGTCACATGAGCGCCGAACGGCTTTCTGAAATCAAGTATAGAACGACATTTGTTTTTATAGAACACAGAGACTGGGGCACATAGCCTAACAAATCTCACAGGATTATATAAAGATATCACAGTGGCTTAACAACCACTTTAAAGTGGAAGTAAAAGCAAAACCTAGCTAACTCTAAACCTACTCCCACCCCCATTCTAAGCCTAATCTATCTAGCCCTGTAAAGAAAAGATCGCTATACTTACCTGTTCTGAAGGAGGGGTAGCTGGCAACAAAAGGCCCATAGTAAAGCCTCGTACACACTCTTAGATTTTCGAACGACCAAACGTCCGTTTTTTGTGGCATGCTAGTCTCATGTCGAAAGTGAAGAGATTACTCACAATACAAAAATCTTCATACGACAGAATACAATGTCAGAAGTGACGTTGTGTGTTTGAATAGTTTTGTATGTATTCTTTTGTTTCTCAGCATGCGTAGTCTTGCTCTTATGATTTATTTCATACGAAATCCGTGCTAATGAAACGAAAATCGGACGTTGAGTTCATATCCGACAAAAAATTATAGTCTGCACATCCAGCTTTTGTCTGACGAAAAAGCAAAATCGGCTGTCGAAAGCACAGTACTAACGATTCGAAAATCTTCAGACAGCTTATCGTACTAATTTTTCTATTTGATTTTCGTATTATGTGTAAGGGCCTTAAGTCTATGGGTGACGTCACTTCCTAGGCATTTCCCAGCCGTTGTCTGCTTTCTCCTGCACACAGAAGGCGCAGCTGGAGACCGGACTGTATCGGCTTCAACTCAAGCAAGTATAGTGATCTTTTCTTTAATGGGCTAGAAACTGTAGATTAGGCTTAGCGTTTGGTTTTGCCTTTACTTCCACTTTAACATCGCCTTCTTACTGTCTGTCAATCACCTCTGAAAGGTGATCTGAATCGCTCTCCAGAGGAGAATTGTTTTTAGATGCACTTCTAAATTTAGCCCGATGTGGAAACAAGGCTACATGATTCAACAATGCCCGAAAAGATACTGTCACCGTTTGAAAAAAACAGTCAATCATTCACAGTCGTCTGAGAATGGGAAACTTCAAGTTCGATAGCCTTTGCGGCTGTCAGCTTATAGTTTCAGTGAACTACCATGGTGCTGTTGAGCGTTCTTGTAGTTCATTCATTCTTCCTGTCAGTTCAGTGTGTATCTGCCTGCCTGTACAAGGAACGAGCAGACAGATACACTGAAAAGTCTGCAGGAGTCCTGCATGGCACCCACAATCTGCTGTTTGCAGGTGCAATGCTTTGCAGGCTCCAAGTAAAATAAAAAAAAAAATGCACATCATTTTTTTTTCTGCAAAAAGATGTGCATTATTATAATTTTTTTTTTTTAAAAGGTGAAATTATCCTTTAAAGTGACTGTTGGTTTAAATGTTTTTCGTACAGTAGGGGGCAAGCTATCTCCTTTACTACTTAGGCAGTGTCAACTAAGCAGACAAAAATAACTTGATTTCAGAATATGGATAAGTGTGATGTCACCAGTTACTTGTGGCTTCAGGAACAATCAAACTAAATTACTCTTAAGTACAATTGAACTATACTCTCTGCTATTTGCCAATCACTATGAGTCTTACAAGTCCCAGTATATCTATATGATATTCAAGCAATGCTCTTTGACCTTAGTTATGGCACAAAAAAAGAAAACTGACCAACAAAAAAAATTGACCAATGACCACATACGATACTGCCACATATTAGGACTGTAGAGAGGATTATGTGTCACATATACAAAGAAAATAGTCACATGACTGTTGCTAAACCCTGGTAAACAAAAATAAAAGCATGAGAGGTTAATATGATCACATTTCTTATTGATGGCCATCCAACAGTGGTGTGTGTATACACCCCTAAAAAAAAAAAAAAAAATCTTTGTTTACACAGACAGTTCATGCACATCCATTACATCACTCTGACACACACATTCATTTAGATTGAATCCCATACAAAAACTGGATAGAGAGACCTTTGGTAATTGCAAATGAATTGCTAAGCGTTTCTGGCCACTGGGAGAATACAAAAGAAAGAAAAAAGAAAGCCCAATGGAATATTATACTTTACCTTCTGTTAGGCGTGTGTATTTATGCATATGTACAGCTATCTACATACAGCTGCTTTATATGTAAATATACTTTCAGGAACTCACTTAACCTGAAAAAAAGATAACTTGTAGACAACAGTTATTACTTTATCCCCCCTTTTTTCTTTAACCTATTTAAAGCAAACAATACAACATTCTTACGTCTACATTGGTAAATGGTCAATGATATTCCCACTTTGATCTAGTGAAACTAAAATGCCACAGACCTCTAAAACATAACTTATATCTTGTATTTCATTCCCGGTATTAGTGTACTGATTTGGTTCCCGATGGACAAGTTATTCCCTCCATTTTTCCAGTTCAAGGATTCAATAACGTTTCTTTTAAAGGATTGGAATTCTTTCACAAACTCATCCCATTCCTGTTTCATTTGCCTAATCTCATACTGTAGGGGTGTCCAAACTATGGCCCTCCAGTTGTTCAGGAACTACAATTCCCATCATGCCTAGTAATGTCTGTGAATTTCAGAGTTTTACAATGCTTCATGGGAAGTGTAGTTGCAACAGCTGGAGGGCCGTAGTTTGGACATCCCTGCAAAGCCTCATTCTCTGACTTAATAGCTGAGGAAGGGCTGTATGATCTTGTATTTTCCTATTTATTACTCCTAGGCCCTTCACCCCAGTGTGGTGAGTACCCTTCCACATCACACCTCTTTGTTGTATATTGATTCTTTTTTAATATCTTTTCACCAGAAGACAAACAAAACCGAGCAATGTGACCGAATAACCCACAGGTGTAGCACTTTATCTTCTGTAAGGTATTAAAGCGACTCTTAAAGGTAGCAACTGGTGTGGTTTTAGGCTGAGAATATTCAGTGGCTAAATCCTGATTAATGTCTTCATACGAGATATAGGGGCACGTTCAGAAGAGCTCCCACCTTTCAATGAGTTGTTGAAACTAGCACATACTCCAGATGGAGATAATTTCCTGTTGCATCTAGAAATACTCAAACCAATTGCCTTACAATCTATGGTATGTGGAGATTGCACAAGCTGCCCTGGGCTGGAAAATCCAGACAATTGTTTACATTTACTCTCTGCCTCCTTCAGCCCCCATGCCAGCTGATCAGCCTCTCCCTGCTTGTTTTGGTTGTCAATTGTTGGTTGCTGGTGGCTAGCATTCAAATTTGTCATAGAAACTCTTATGCCCTGTACACACGATCGGACTTTCCGACGGAAAATGTGCGATCGAAGCTTGTTGTCGGAAATTCCGTCCGTGTGTGGGCTCCATTGGAATTTCCGGCACGCATGCTCAGAATAAATTAAGAGACGAAAGCTATTGGCTACTGCCCCGTTTATTGTCCCGACGTACGTGTTTCACTGCGTTCAGAATGATCGAATTTTCCAACAACTTTATGCGACCGTGTGTATGCAAAACAAGTTTGAGCCAACATCCGTCTGAAAAAATCCATGGATTTTGTTGTCGGAATGTCCGATCAATGTCCGATCTTGTGTACAGGGCATAAGAGTACTGATTATTACTTTTGGCTATTTCTAGATCCTCCTTGAGAGATATATTTTGCAACAATAACTGTCTGTAATTGTTAGCCAACCAGCAAGCTGCAAAAAATTAGTGCAGTCTTACCCACACGTTTGCTGTATTTATTCTCTATAAGCTTTATATTTACATACTCTTGTGCCTGGTGCCATGGGCTTTTAGATTCCTCCATTGCTCTTATTATTTCAGAGCTATTTTTAACTTTAGCAATCCTGGCCATCAATTTCTCCATGATGTACAAGTTCAGTGACGATACAACAATACACCACAGAACAGACTTCTGACACAGTAGTCTACCACTTAGAATATGCACAAGAGTGGAGACACAAACATTAAAATAACACTAGTATCTTCACAGAATAGAGTCTACACCCAACAAACAAAAGCTAGAGGAGACATGCTGAACAATAGAGATGGAGATACAGTATACACACCACAAACAATAGTGCTGAGATAAGCACACAAGGAACAATAGGGTAACCCTCTAGGTTGACAATAGAAAGGTAAACACAGCCGTGTTTACACCAGTAGCTGTTACACCCAATTCAGTTTTAAAAAAAAATACTATACGACAAATTGAGCTTATCAAATTATTGGTAGGATTTCTCCTAACCAAAAAAAAAAAAAAAAAATCAAGGTATAATATAGTATGCTAAATTCACCTTATTTTACACTCTAAAATTAATTGTTCTCAGATATTAGCTTCATTAACCATACTTTCACAGTTTGGTATTTTAACAGAAAACAATGAGAATATTACTGCTTGTAAATTCCCACAGCAAAAAACAAACAAGCAACTCTCTTGTAGCTCAGTTTCAATCTCTTACACACAAATACTATGCCTTTAGTGGACACACCATTTAAATAAAAAACAATAACCTGTTGAACCTTTTCAACAAAACCAAGACCAAACTCGTTCAGTGTCTTTCCAATAAAACACATATGTTCTCACCATACAGCACACTCAAACAATGGTTAGTGAGAGCAATGAAGCTTGGTGAGCACAAAAGAAACAAATAGAAACAACAGTTTTCCCGCTAAGTACTTCCTCCCCATTACATTGACCAGTTATAATGGTACTTCTAATGTACTTTTTCAACTATAATTATGGGATATTTAAAAAAAAATATGTGGTGTATCCTCTCTCCTTATGCCCCGTACACACGGTTGGACATTGATCGGACATTCCGACAACAAAATCCTAGGATTTTTTCCGACGGATGTTGGCTCAAACTTGTCTTGCATACACACGGTCACACAAAGTTGTCGGAAAATCCGATCATTCTAAACGCGGTGACGTAAAACACGTACGTCAGGACTATAAACGGGGCAGTAGCCAATAGCTTTCATCTCTTTATTTATTCTGAGCATGCGTGGCACTTTGTGCTTCGGATTTGTGTACACACGATCGGAAATTCCGACAACGGATTTTGTTGTCGGAAAATTTTATAGCCTGCTCTCAAACTTTGTGTGTCGGAAAATCCGATGGAAAATGTGTGATGGAGCCTACACACGGTTGGAATTTCCGACAACAAGGTCCTATCACACATTTTCCGTCGGAAAATCGGACCGTGTGTACGGGGCATTAGAGTTATTCTGATACCCAAAACATTTACCTATATTTTTCCCTAGATAAACTTGCTGTGACCTCCAAACTACCAGAAAAACGTACTCAGTCTAAAATCCAGCCCAATAACCTAAATCTGCATTACACAAATCTTGGTATTATATTAAATACTTTCAGTCCTGGTCCTCAACTTCGTCGCCAATTATGTTACCCGTTTTATTATATTTGAGATTTGATATCTCTCAGATATGATTTGGGTTAAATGAGAGTTCTTTGACCACGAGTGAAAGATTTAATACAATAACAAAAATGTATTGATATATAGTAAAGTGGGCCTAGACTAATACACATCAAGCTATCTGATTGCACAGGAAAAGGGTAAAAATAATGGATTACATGAAGGAATACAGAGTACATTCCTTAAAACATTAATCTATACACAGTAGGACATAAAAGCCTTAAGACCAACATATTTAGATACAAGTATAAAGGAGATTTCCCATATTTACCATTTTCATAGAGGTTCCATTAACGTCACTGCTCTGCCATAGAGTGTGTGTTTCCCTCTCATCTAGTCTATCATTACAGGCTGATGCCTTATTGATTGGCATGGCGTGGCTCTGGTTGGTGGGCTTCCCTATTCCTGGTTAAGGACTGGCTACATCTTCAGTCCCTATACTTTGCATAAGTCAGCCCCCCCATGAAAATCCTTGTGACTATTCTGAGCAGGAGATTAACTTGACCTTTTCCCGGGAAGTTAAGTATTGATTGCGGGTGGGCCTCCCTTCATTGCATATCCAAACATGGGATCCTTTGAAGTGAATATGTGTAGAACAATGAGGTTTGGGTCCCATTGTTTACACAAGCCTAGGCACCGAATTGTCTGGTCTAACAGACACTTCTGTGAAGCTATGTTGCACGCCCTCCATAGGTACAAGCTAAATGAAATATATTTATGATTACAATATTTTACAGCTATTAATGGAGATTTCACTTAAACTCATAAGGCAACATAGGAAAAGCCTGTACCTTGCTTTAGCTTTGCTTGCAGCTCCCTTTGTTCGCCAGAGTCACTTTAAAATTAGCTAATGTGCATATCGCTGCAGATTTAGTTTGCTATGCCATATCAATAAATGATATGAAAGCTTGATGAATCGATGTTATAATGTAACCATATACTTGTTATATTGTAATAGGCATTCACTATCTAGTTAAGTATTTTATATTTGCCACTAGTTTACATCAGACTTAACTGTTTTTTTTATATATAATGGCAAAGAAAAAAAAGTACCTTTTTATATCTTTGATAGCTTGCTAACTGCCCCAAAAAATGCAGCTAGTAAAAGTACAATAATACATACCAGTCCTGATACCAGTGAAAGGAATGTTGCTACACCTGGAACCTTCAGTATCCAACTTATCCAGATGTGTTGGATGCCTGTGCCTCCTCACTGCATGCTTTAGATCCACCATCTAGCTCTGAACAGACACTCTAGTAACAAAATGGCCCATGGGTGGAACCACTGTGCTCAGAGAGGAGACACAGATATTCAATACACTTGGAAGTGTTGGATGCTGAAAAATCCTACTGGTGGGTGTAGCTCTGCAAGAGACTGAAGATTCCATTCACCAACACCTAGAGTGGAACGTAGTATTATTGTACATATTGAAACACAGTTTAAAGCAACAGTTTTATAATGTACTGCTGTAAATCATATGTTTGCTGCTGAAAATAACCAAAGTAATTTCAGTATCTCTAGCTGTCATGTATCGGAACCCTCTTAGGTAAATGTCTATAAACATCTGTCTATTTTTTTTAATCTTTTTGTTTATCATTACAAAAAATAAGTGGCTATTTTTAATATATGTAATTGCAGATAATGCATTTGAATTAACCACAGTCATAATAAAAGAAGAGTCCAATGATCGAGATTACTATCAGTTCTGTTATCAAGGTAATAGATATGTATGTGCAGAATACATTTCTGTAATGTAAAGTAGCAATGTGTACTCAGAGGTATGGCGGAGTGTAACCTGTATTTGTACAGGATCATAAAGTCTAGAAAACGTATGATAGACCTTGTTTACCTAACAATAGGCACCCTTTAATTTTTGTATATTTAGTACTGGTACCCATTATTGTGCAGGAATTTTAGTTATAAGTTATTCAAACAAATGGACTTTGGTGCAAAAGGATCCACGAGGCAGACCATATATTTTTCTTAAAGATACAAAAATATTTATTCTTTTAAAACATAGTAAAACAAATTACACATCAATCTTAGGGTAACCAAGAGGAGAATTTTGATATTTCTCTGTGTTTTGCAGATAACGCGCTTCTTCAGGATAGCAAATTATAAAGCGTACATTCTGCACCCATATTGGTAATAGAAAATGTACCTATACAGTTACAATGTACAAACAAGCCATGTTCAGTTGCTTTTTATGTTGTAACTGTATACATACATGATATTTTATTACCATTATGGTTGTATAATATATAAGTTATAACTTTTGTTCAATTTGTATATTTACACCTCTCCTTCTCTCCTAAAGAAACAGAATATCCAAAATGTATAAAGAAATACAAAAATTCTCCCCTGGATACCCAAGTATTGATATGTAATTTGTATACATGTTATTGAGGACAGCGTGTATACTATTTTACCAAATATTTGGGTTTCCAAGGAGATTGAGCTGGATGAGGGAATGAGTTTATCACTTCTTGTCGGTATGTAAAGTTATACAGGAACGTTTTTAACCACTTGACCTCCAGAAGGTTTTTCCTGCTTCATGACAAGGGCATTTTTTGCTCTTCAACACTGTGCTACTTTTTTTTTTTTTTTTTTTTAACAACAAGAGCATGTTTATTGATTGTCAGCAAGGAGACAAGTAAAAAAAACAACTATACATGTATGGAATACATTTGTTCCCTTGGTACAAATAATCAAAGTTTAGTAGTACAAACAGAAGATGAAAAAAGAGAGAGTTTGTTAGGTGCAATTTCCATTTCATCAGAGGTTCACATTAGTATTAGTATTCCTAAGTACATTTCGCTGAGTATCATTCTATTCTTCCCTGTACCCTTCAACCATATCTAGTTGTCATATTGGTATTTCATTTAACATTACGGAATAATCAGTGTGGTGTAAGTACTGTAAATGTCAAGGTTTCCCTCATTTATGTAGTTATTCAGTACAGGTTTCACTGGAGTTGAGCCACCTATCCCAGATTCTATTATACTTGGCCGGGCACCCTCTATGACTGTATAATACTCGCTTATACGGCAGTGTTTTGTTTATTTCACCAATCCAGTCTCGAACTGTGGGGGGATTAACCCCATCCAGCGTCTGGCAATCACTTTTCTGGCACAAAACAAAGTTTCGGGGAGGAAAGTTGCCAAATACTTTCCAGTGTCGGCGTCTGGCAAAATGCCTAACAGGCATGTTTTGGGATCAAGTTGTAGAGGTGATCCCATGTAGTCGTGTAAAAATTTTATAACCTGTGTCCAATAGTGCTGGATGTTTGGACATTCCCATATTAAATGAACAAAAGAACATGGGTTAGCTGAGCATCCTGGGCAGTTTGGATCTTGGTCACGTGAGAATTTGGCCAACCGTGAGGGGGTAAGGTAGGCTTTGTGGATAATATACAACTGAGTCAAACGTTCGGAAAGTGTTGGGGATGATTGTTTAACATTCTCCAGTGCCTCCTCCCAATCCGAGTCTTCTATTGGGCCTATGTCCTCTTCCCACCTATTTTTAGCTCTATCTATAATTCTTGCTACTGAGCGCGCTCGTATAATGCTGTAGAGGTTGGATGTCAATTTAGCTGATTCTTCACCTATAATCACTTCAACCATTGGTAGTGTTTGTGTGTTAGGAAAACCATCTATGAATTGGGCCCGTAGAGCATGTCTCAGCTGCATATAGCTAAACAGCATGTGTGCGGGTAGGTCAAATTCCTCTCTAAGTGCTTGAAAATGTCTCACCCCTAGGGGCGTAAGTACCTGAAATAGATATGTGATTCCCTTATTAGCCCACATTGTGGCACCAGGCAAGTGCATTAGTTCTTGTAGTTGGCGGTTGTGCCATAAGGGTGTATGTGAATGATGGAAATCAGCTCCAGTTAATTTAAGCGCAATCTCCCAAATTCTTTTATGTTGGTGTAGCAGTTGGTTCTGAGTCGTTCCTCTTCCCTTACCTTCCTTGCCTCTGAATATTACTTGCAGGAGAGAATCTACATCCTTATTTGATTTCCTACATACTAAAGCTTGATATCTATCTTTGTCAGTTTTATGAAGATGAAATAGATGTGAGATCTGTGCCGCTATGTAGTATGCATGTAGATCCGGAAGGGCAGCTCCACCGGTGGTGGTGGGGTTTTTTAGGGTATTCCAAGCTAGCTTGTGTCTGTTGGATCCCCATATAAAAGAATTGACTATCTGGTCTAGGGCTTTGAAGATTTTTAGGGGGATAAGTAATGGTGAGTTCCATAGTATATAAAGAAATTTTGGGAGCAGAATCATTTTAAAAAGGTTGATTCTCCCCATCACTCCCAATGGGAGTCTAGTCCAGACTTGTGTACGGGATTTCAAGTATGTAAGTAAAGGCTCTATATTGTTGACAATAAATTCCTTGGGTTCTCTAGTAATTAATACACCTAGATATTTGATAGAAGCAACTCTCAGTAATGGAAGGGAGGCTGATTGGCGCGTGGGTGATGATAGATCCAGAGGCATGATTTGCGACTTGGACCAGTTCATACTTAGTCCGGAGTGCTTCCCAAAATCCTCTATGGTCTTTAGGGCCGCCTGGAGGGACGGGCCAGTATCCTCCAGATATAAAAGCATATCGTCAGCGTACAGGCTCACCGTCTCTACCAGGTTGCCAGCCCTGAGACCTTTAATTCCTGGGTGCATCCTGAGAGAGATGGCCAGGGGCTCGACTGCTAGGGCATACAAGAGTGGGGAGAGTGGGCAACCTTGGCGGGTGCCACGTTCCAGTGGGAAAGGGTCTGATATTGTTCCATTCACAAGCACACTAGCTTCTGGTGAGAAATATAATAGTTGTACCCACTTAATAAATCTGGGCCCGAATCCGAACCTCCTAAGGCATTCCCACAGATACTCCCACTCCACGGAGTCAAATGCCTTGGCGGCGTCCAGCGCCACCACTGCACGGTCCCCTATGTTCTCATGGGTCGCTTGGATATTCATATATAACCGACGCAGATTCATGGCTGTGTTCTTCCCAGGCATGAATCCCGTCTGGTCAGGGTGGATAATGGAGAGAATAATTTGGTTAAGTCTAATGGCCAAAACTTTTGCTAGAATTTTAATATCTGCTTGGAGCAGTGATATTGGGCGATATGATTCCGGATATTGGGGATTCTTTCCTGGCTTGGGGATCACTATGATTGTTGCCCGCCGGAGGGATTCAGGTAGGGAGCCAGATTCGAAGATGTAGTTGTATAATTTGAGTAGTTCAGGGACCAGTACCTCGGAGTATTCTGCATAGAAGTCTAGGGGTATGCCATCTTGACCAGGGGCTTTCGCTGGGGCTAGGGACGAGATCGCAATTACAATCTCATCCGCAGTAATAGGGGCCTCCATTTCTGTCATCTGATGTTCTGAGATCTGGGGGAACGGTATATTATGAAGGAATGTCTGTGTCTCCTGTCTAGTGACATTTACTTTAGAGGAGTAAAGGTCAGCATAGTATGTTCGGAATGCTGATGCTACCGATATAGGGTCTGTTAAGGGTGCATTATGTGAGTCTATCAAGGATACCACCGCCGGAGGATTAGTGTCCTGATGAGCTAAGTACGCCAATAATTTACCCGCTCGTTCACCCATCTCGAATATCCGTTGTCTTGAGAAAAAAAGTTTTTGTTTGGCTTTCTCGAAGTGTAATTGGTTTAGAATACGGGTTTGTATTTTAAGTGCTGATACCATGGCTGGGGTAGGGTCTAAATTAAATTCTTTAGTTGCTATTTCCACTTTTTCAGAGGCAAGGTGAAGTGCAGCTTTAGATGGGGCCTTCAATCTATTTATGCGTGAGGAAAGGATTGTACGTACATGTATTTTAAATGCCTCCCATACCATATTTACCGAAGCGGTGTCCCTATTATGGTTGAAAAAATATTGCCATTCCTCTTGGATGTCCTCCTGGTCTTTCAAGGCAGAAAGCCAAAAGGGATGGAGGCGCCATGTGTGGGATCCCGTATGTGAGGTGAGGTGTAGGGTAGCCCAACAAGGAGCGTGATCTGAGAGAGATCTAGTGTGGTATCCTGAGTCTACTAGAAGTGGGAGGAGCAGTTCTGAGATTAGTATGAAGTCTATGCGGGACATAGTGGAGTGTGTTGCAGAAAAGCAAGAGAAGGCCTGGGTGTTTGGGTATTTAGACCTCCATGTGTCTATTAAGGAGAATTCGGACATTAATCACCCAAATCTGGTACTGTCAGGGGTTTGAGCGCACTGGAGAGACTGTAATCTATCTCTAGTGGTGTTTAGGACTGTGTTAAAATCCCCTAGCCAAATAGCAGGGATGGCTGGGTGCTGTGACATATACAGTAAACCTTCTGTGACTATAGCAGAGTGATAAGGTGGGGTATGTAAAAGGCAAGAATCAAGTATTGTGAACCACTGATGGTACAGTGTAGGAAGATGAACCTGCCCTGAGGATCCGTCCGCACTGAAATTATGCCGAATGGGGTAGTTTTAGCAATGAGTATAGAAACCCCTCGAGAGTAGGAAGAGTGTGTGGCGTGGTATGCCCACCCTATCCATGGGCGTTTCAGTGCAACCTGTAATTGGCCTGTTATGTGCGTTTCAACTAGCACAGTTATATCCGCACGATAGGACTTAAGGCAACCGAAGATTGCCGTTCGCTTAATTCTGTCCCGGATTCCCTGGACGTTCCATGTTAGGAACTTTACGTTAATCATATGTGTCATATGGGTACGTGTAGAGGCGCGGCTGGACAAATTTTCCCAGGACAGGCTCAACTCCAACACGCGTCATTTCCCATTTTGTGGTCCGTCTTAGTGTCAAGTAGTACCATAAACAATCATTACCATTATATTCCAACATATCAAAATGCATGCTCTGTAAACTTAAATGTAACACTTCCCATTCCCCCCCGCCCTGCTCTCGGCCTCCCAAACTTGGCTGGAGCATAAGACCCATAACCTGTGCAACCACTAGTAGGCACCATGGTACCCAATAGTACACACTATCTGTACTGACACCGGCTAAAATCTAGTTGACTGTGCCGGTGGCAGTATGCCATGCTAGTGGTAGGGGCGAATAATTCGCTGGTTAATAATCCAGCAACGAGACTTTAGACGGTATGTCTGTTGAACACTTGGTGGTAATATATGTTCCATTTTTACGCCCATATGTGGTATGTAGTAGTAAGTAACAGATTTTCCATAAAACACATTATAGACCATATCTATTAAAGTTGAGCTGGTAACCCCGTGCCCTCCTCCCTCATCTCTCCTGTTACAAACATGGCTGTGACCGACTTTAGGAGTCTGGGGAGCCGGGCAGAAAAGGCCAGGTGGAGGGGTACAGTCTCTTCCTTCGATGAGGTAAAGTCCTAGGGAGACAGACAGGATCATGTGTACCCCAGATCAGGATGGCTCAAAAACATATACTGGAGTTCAGGGAGTGCACTCTGAACAGAGACTGCATAGATAAGTCACTTCAGCCTTAATAGTGCAGCGTGTATTGTGAGACCTGTGCCGGAGTGACACCCGGAGGGGCTCTGTCTCTGTAGGGTGTTATCGAATGATGTTTAGCCGCTTCCAGTAGAGCCAGGGGCTTTAATTAGGGTACTGTATGTGTATTAAATGTTAATAGAGTATATGGGGGCATGAAGTCTCACCTAGTCCTCTGCATGCGGAGGCATCATCTTTAGGCTGGTCTGTTTCTTTCCGCATCCCGTCTGTCAATCCACTCCGAGGCAAGTGTTGGATCATCAAAAAATATGCACGATCTTCACCCACCACGCGTAGACAGGCAGGAAACAGCATGGCATACTTGATGTGTTGTGCTCGTAGGCGTCGCTTGACCTCCGTGAATCTGGAGCGTTGTTTCTGCACCTCCGCAGAAAAGTCGGGAAATGCTGAGACGGATCCTGCCTGGAACGGAATATTGCCTTTAATTCTGGCCATGCGAAGGACCGCATCGCGGTCTCTGAAATTCAGCATCTTCGCAATAAAGGTGCGTGGAGGGGCTCCTTCAGGTGGTCGGCGGGCAGGCATGCGATGTGCACGCTCCACCATGAACGTGGTGGAGAAGGCCTCTCTGCCATAGGTTGCGATGAGGAGTTTTTCTAGAAAAGTAGCTGGGTCTGTACCTTCTGAACCTTCAGGCAGGCCGATAAATCGCAAGTTAGATCTGCGGGCGCGATTCTCCAGATCGTCGTGTTTCTGCGCCAATAGCTGAACTTGTCGCTTAAGATCCTCCTGGGAATGTTGAAGAGGGTATAGGGTGTCCTCTGCCCGACTAATTCTGGCCTCTGTTTCAGTGACCCGTTCTCGGATTTTAGTCATGTCCTGCCTTATCAATGAAATGTCCACTTTTACCTCTTCTAGCTTGGTAGTAAGTGTGGATTGGCAGAGGGAGATCGCCTCGAGAACACGCGCTGTATCAGCTGCCTCGTGCTCTGTGTGAGGAGCGGAGTGTGCTGTGGAGGAGGCGCCATCTTGCCCCTCACCGTCCCGCTCCATCCTCCGATACCGCTCCAGGGACGAAGAGGCTGCAGTGTTCCGTTTTGGTGGCGACATGGCTCGGCAGGTACAGCGGGCCTTTATGGCACAGCTGTGGGGCCCGAAATATCGTTTGGGGTCGCAGGATGTGTGTTTCAGGATCTACCACGGACGGAGCGTTGCTCACACACGTCCTATCCCATTGCCGTCCAGACCACGCCCCAACACTGTGCTACTTTAACTGGTATTTGCGCGGTCATGCAACACTGTACCCAAATTAAATTTATATCTTTGTTTTCATACAAATAGAGATTTCTTTTGGCGGTATTTGATTGCCACTGGGTTTTTATTTTCTATTATATAAACGAAAAAAGACAGAAAATTGTGAAAGAAAGCAATATTTTCTACTTTCTGTTTATAAAATCTATCCAATAAAATCACATTTCTAAATTTTAGCCAAGATGTATTCTGCTACATGTCTTTGGTTAAAAAAAAAATCCCACATCTAACACTGCATATTGGGGACACTAGTATAGTTTTGATCATGATCAAGACACTGATTCATACAAACACTATACTAGTAATGGCGGTGATCAGCGACTTGTATTGTGATTGTGATAGTGTGCCAGGAAATCTGGCGCTAACTGACAGACTGCTGGGAGGGACACTAACTGACTGACACTGATGTTGCTAGTGACACTAATACAGTAATACTCTACACCAGGGGTCTCCAAACTATGGCCCTCCAGTTCTTCAGGAACTACGATTCCCATCATGCCTAGTCATGTCTGTGAATGTCAAAGTTTTACAATGCCTCATGGGATGTGTAGTTCCGCATCAGCTGAAGGGCCATAGTTTGGAGATCCCCGCTCTACCCTAACACTGGCTGGGTGACGGGACAATCAAAGGGGGTTACCTGTGGATGGCTATTAAGGGGTTAAAGGGCAGAAGGTTTTTTTTTAACTTAATGCATTCTATGCATTAAGATAAAGTCTTCTGTGTGCAGCAGCCCCCCTAACACTTACCTGAGGTCCCTCTCTGTTCAATGATGTCCACGAGTGTATCAGCTGTCTGAGATTTTCCTTCCTGCTTAGCTGAGACCCAGCAGCAGCACCATTGTCTCCCACTGCTGTCAATCAAAGTCAGCTAGCCAATCAGGGGAGAGAGGGGGCAGGGCCGGGTCGGGCTCAGTGTCTGACTGGAGTATTCATACCCCTTGAAATTTTCCACATTTTGTCATGTTACAACCAAACATTTTATGTATTTTATTGGGAGTTTATGTGATATACCAACACAAAGTGGCAGATAATTGTGAAGTGGAAGGAAAATGATAAATGGTTTTCAAAATTTTTTACAGATAAATATCTGAAAAGCGTGGTGTGCATTTGTATTCAGCCCCCCTGAGTCAATACTTTGTAGAATCAACTTTCGATGCAATTGCAGCTGCAAGTCTTTTCTGGGTAGGTCTCTATCAGCTTGGCACATCTAGAGAGTGACATTTTTGCCCATTCTTCTTTGCAAAATAGCTCAAGCTCTGTCAGATTGGATGGAGAGCATCCGTGAACAGCAATTTTCAAGTCTTGCCACAGATTCTCAATTGGATTTAGGTCTGGACTTTGACTATGCCATTCTAACACATGAATATATTTTGATCTAAACCATTCCACTGTAGCTCTGGCTGTATGTTTAGGGTCGTGGTCCTGCTGGAAGGTGAACCTCCATCCCAGTCTCAAGTCTTTTTCAGACTCTTAACAGGTTTTCTTCTAAGATTGCCCTGTATTTGGCTCCATCCATCTTCCCATCAACTCTTACCAGCTTCCCTGCCCCTGCTGAGAAAAGCATCCCCACAACATGATGCTGCCACCACCATGTTTCACGGTGGGGATGGTGTGTTCAGGATAATGTGCAGTGTTAGTTTTCCACCACACACAGCATTTTCCTTTTAGGCCAAAAAGTTTAGTTTTGGTCTCATCTGACCAGAGCACCTTCTTCCACATGTTTACTGGGTCCCCTACATAGCTTCTTGCAAATGGAATTCTTATGGCTTTCTTTTAACAATGGCTTTCTTCTTACCACTCTTCCATAAAGACCAGATTTGTGGAGTGTGCGACTAATAGTTGTCCTGTGGACAGATTCTCCCACCTGAGCTGTGGATCTCTGCAGCTCCAGAGTTACCATGGGCTTCTTTGCTGCTTCTCTGATTAATGCTCTCCTTGCCCGGCCTGTCAGTTTAAGTGGACGGCCATGTCCTGGTAGGTTTGAAGTTGTGTCATACTCTTTCCATTTTAGGATGGTGGATTGAACAGTGCTCCGTGAGGTGCTCAAAGCTTGGGATATTTTTTTAAAACCTAACCCTGCTTTAAACTTCTCCACAAGTTTATTCGTGACCTGTCTGGTGTGTTTCTTGGCCTTCATAATGCTGTTTGTTCACTAAGGTTCTCTAACAAACCTCTGAGGGCTTCACAGGACAGCTATGTTTATACTGAAATTAAATTACACACAGGTGGACTCTATTTACTAATTAGGTGACGTCTGAAGGCAATTGGTTCAACTAGATTTTAGTTGGGGGTATCAGAGTAAAGGGGGCTGAATGCAAATTTGAAAACCATTTATCATTTTCCTTCCACTTTACAATTATGTGCCACTTTGTGTTAGTCTAACACATAAAATACATTTTGGTTGTAACGTGACAAAATGTGGAAAATTTCAAGGGATGAGCCCCTTTCACACGGGGCGGATCCACTCAGGGGAGTCCTCCAGCTCAGCGGGAGATGGCTTCACTGAGATCGCTTCACTGGTGGATGACAGGTCCATCTCTGCTCACTGAGCAGGGAGGGACCTGTCAGAGCCCCGCTAATCTCTATGGGGAGATCGGACGAAAATGGACATGCTGTCCGATCTGATCCGCCAAGACTGTCTTGATCAGATGGCAGACAGGTGTCAGCGAACACATCTCCTCTGACATCCGCCTGCCCATAGGAGTCAATGGATGGTCCTCTCAGATCCACCTGAAAAATGGACAGGCGTATCTGAGCGGGCTTATCGTGTGAAAGGGGGCTTAGTGTCTCTTGTAAGGAGCCCTTACTGATTCTTCACTAGGGATAAGATGATCTTATACCCAAGACCCTCCTTTCTTCCTAAGATGGTATCAACCTTCCACCTCATTGAAGATGCTGTTTCCTTCTTTGTACCCTGCATCCCAAAGAACTTGCTCTCCTTTGCTTTGACGTGGCCAGAGCTATCAGAGTTTATCCGAAAGCCACAGTTTCTATAAGAAAAACAGACTCTTTCATGCCTACAGCGTATTGTAAAGAGCTCCCTTCTTTCAAGTCCACTATTGCTAGGTGGATAAGACAACTAATTGCTAAAGCTTATGCTCTAAATGGTAAGTTACTTCAGTACCCTTATGGGCTCACTTCACCAGATCAGAGATGGTTTCCTGGCCATTCTGACATCAAGCCTCTGTTGCCCAGCTTGTAAGGCCACCACCTGGTCTTTAGTCCATACCGTCTCCAAGTTCTACCAGATGGATGTCCAGGCCTCCTACAGATGCAGTCTTTGGCTGCCAGGCTCTTTCAGTGACACTCTGAGTTGGGTCCCTGACCCTTGTTTATTTTGTTGGGCCCTTTGGCATGGTTCTGTTTGCCTTATTTGCCAACCCCTCAGTTTCATTACTTGGGTATACCCAGGGCCTGTGCATATCCAGACTGTGTTTGGTACTGTATGACAAAAATAAAAGGGAATTTTGTCTTGTAAATTCCATATCATGGTACAGCACAGGACACAGGCTGCCCTCCCATCTGTTCTGTGTTACTATGCATTGCTTGCTAAAACACCGAGGCGTGGGATTGGGTTATAGGGGGCCCTAAGGGGTGTGCATGGAAAAGCTTTTTACAGTGTTCAATCACCTGAAGCAGCCTATTATCCACAGTCTATGAATAACCAGCTTGTGTCCTGTACAATATTCCAAGATATGGAATTTACAGGTAAGCCAAAATCCCTTTTTACTACCTCTCTGGGATAGCTGTGTGTGTGCTTTTGTGTAGATGTATTCCCCCTCTGACATTTGTCACCTCAGTGTTTGAACTCTAAGGCCCCCGTACAGAGACAGTAAGAGAAACTGTTGCACTATAACAATTCAAGAGTAAAGATCTAGATTACAAATGCTTATTGGTCACTGATTATCTTTAACTTAAGTAAACCCATAAACATATCAGTAAAGCTAAGCTTAACATTTAAAGTGTTTAAGGTAAAAAAAATTCTTCTATAGTTCCATCTCATATATAACACTAAGCTCCCCAGTGATGTCATTTTTAAAAATATGTGGTATAAAAGCTTACTTCAGAACGCCATTCTGCACTCAGCTGACTGACTGCCGGTCTCCTGTCCATTCTGATAGCTGCAGGGGGAGGTGCTGGGAAACCCCTGCTGACGTCAGTCGAGGAGAGGAGAGGAGGGGAGGAGACCGGCAGGCAATCACATGAGCGCTGAACGGTGCTCTGAAGTAAGCTATTGTACCACGTTTTTAAAAATTACATCCACTGGGGAGCTTAATGTTCTATAATAGATGGAACTATTGAGGAATCACTGTTTTTTTTAGAAGAGATGGGGCGGATCGGGAAGCTGACAGGCAGGGAGGGGGTGGGAGAAGGGAGACGCAGACACAGCAGAGCAGGGCTGCAGGGGACAGAGGCACGTACTCTGACCACAGTTTCAGTGCTCAGCAGCTCTGATTATCATGGTCGGCGTACAGAGGGGAGGGTAGAAGCTGCCAGAATCCACCAGGTATTTCAGGTGATACAGGGGGCCAAATTACACAGCACAAGCACTGTGCTGTATAACCTGCTTTAAAGAAACGGGATCAATATATATATATATTTTTTTTTGGGTTAACAAACGCTTTAAACCTGATTTTTAAAGTGTATGTAAACCCAATGTCATCCTTTTTAAACTACTGGCATAGGGGTTATCTATAAGGATATACATGCCTCCTGCATGTATCTTTACCTGTCAAATGTCTCCCCTCTGTCTGTTATTAGACCCGAAAAACTGCATATTCTGTGGGTGGGTCTGTTGTCTGGAGCTCGGTGGGTGGCGACGTGATGTCAGACTTCCCGCCCACCTCTACACTCCCCTTGTCAATATGCATTTTCTCCTGTGTATTTCTAACACTGAACTTCTGCTGAACTTCTGCTATGATCTCTAACATCCAGTGAAAAGACAGGAAAGTAACCACATGACTTCAGCATGCCAAATCATGGTGAGGTGTGGAACAGCCAATCCTTGCAGAGCTGCTGAAGAAAGGAGTGGGGGAGGGAATTAAAAAATAATGCCTGTGTCTTAGGCTAGTGCACGAGATATGTAAATCACCTGTCACTCACAGCAAGGGGGAGTATTTGACAAAGTTTTTCTCGGTTTGTCAAGATTTTTCTCACTGAACAATAAAAGAAGATTGCTCAGAGATGGATTAACTCTGTGTGGCAAGACTGGGCTCAAATGATAGGAAATCTTATACTCTACAGAAGGGAAATGCAATTAGCAGACCTCCAGCTGTTGCAGAACTACAAGTCTCATGAGGCATAGCAAGACTCTGACAGCCACAAGCATGACACCCAGAGACAGAGGCATGATGGGATTTGTAGTTTTGCAACAGCTGGAGGTCCGCTTATTACATATCCCTGCTCTACAGTATGAAATCCAAAAAAAAATAAAACATTTCGGGTTTACATCCACTTTAAAGCTGAACTTTAGGATTTAAAAAAACCCAAAACCTTTTAGAACTATATTTATTATTTTATAAACCTAACCCTAGGGCCCTTTTTTAAAGCAGTCCCTTCATTTTTAACAAGCTGGCAGCATGCTTTAACGTGCAGAATTTTTTTTTTTCTGCGCACCACAATGCAGAGATGGTTTATATTAGTGTGTTGCTGTGAATCGCAACATAGTTGCTTTGTCCTGCACCGCCTAGGTGTAATAGGGTGCCATTCAAAATAAATGACACTGCAAAGCACTAGCTCTAATGTGTTGTGGTAGTATGCCCAAGACTTTGGTTCAGCCGTTGTGATGAATGGATTTTTTTTCTGCTGGATAAGGTGCATGGTGCCAGGTAGGGCCTTACAGCAATGATCTTCAGAATTTGGAAGGGATGACAAGTCAGGAGTTCAGGGAATTTAGTAGAGGACTTTTTAACTAAACTTAACTTTAATTATGGTTTATGCACAGTAATTGCACTGCAGGTTTAGTTGGTTTGTGAACATTTTTAAAGAAGGGAGTCTGAAGCACAAGCCCTTGGGGACTGCAATTCTTTATTTGACTTGTATTATTAATTTTGTCCTATTTTAGTTCAGCAGGATTGATGTGTTGCATACAGATAAATGTTAGAGTGAAAGTTGACCATAAAAATGTGAAAAAGGTACCTAAGATGAAAAGTTTACAACAACCATGTAAAAGTTCTTGTAAACATTAAAGTACTTGCTGAAATCAATTTAATGAATCACTGAAAATGCTTCAGGCAAAGGTTAACTGTTCCATTTTATTGCAGTAATTAGAAAATTACTCCTAATATAGATTTATATATTTCTTTATGTTTATAAGGTCATGGGTATGGTGAGGATTCCAATGAAGGAGCAGATATGGAACATAGTGAAGGTATTGGTTTTTAACCGCCTAATTATATGTAATATTTTTAACAAGAGTAAAGAAAAATAATAATGCTGTTTTTAAGTGTCTTTTATTATTACATCATATTTTATTTCACGTAAAACTTTTTTTTTTCTTTTTAATCTAAAGAAATACTCCACCTTTTCCCAGCGAAAATGAAACAGGCTGAGGATCAGGGCTGACATTAGTTATATGGTGCAAAATCCTATTATGGGTCCCTCGACCGAGTCCCCAGTAAAAAAAGGAAACCTTGGCAGTTCCTTGTACACAGCTTCAGTACACAGGCGGCACTTGTTATAATCTGCATGTGATTACACAGAACTCACATATTGGCACATTTGCTGTGTTGTATGGATAGCATTAGCAGTTTACTAAATGTTTACACTTGTTACTGATATTTACGTTTATTGTCCTCTATCTTCAGGTGATGATTATGGACCACCTCTTAAGAAGCCGAGGAGTGCCGGTACACAACCAGCCAATCATCAATGCAAGAGAAAAGCCAAAGAGTTCAACTTTGGTAACTCTTTTTTTAATTACAGTAAATTAAATCCCTGTAATGTCAAATATGTTATTTCCAGACACTGGGATTATTGAAATAATGTTTGTGGCATCCCTCCCCTTTTGATGCACCATGGTTAGAATTCTTCTTCAGTGTTTATCTATTCCTTCTTCAGAAAAATGGAACGCCAGAATTAATGAACTGAGGAAACAGGTTGAAGAATTGTTTGAAAAAAAATATGGTATGTAGTAATGTTTGCTTTAATTGGCAACATCTATAGATTTAATGCAAATAGTTTAGTAGATATAAATGTGTCCTGGCAGTTTAATCACTTAGCTTGCTTTTTTCTGCAATCTTGCCTTTTAATGCAGTAAGCTGGACTTCCATCTTGTTAAGTTTGTTGTAGACTGTAGTTTAATTGCCTTACATAACTGTCTATAAAGATCTGTGAAAGAAATTAAGAGACCGCTTAGATTCGTATTGTCAAAGTTCAAGATAAAAAAACATACAATTCCTAGTTTACACACATGAGTTGTATTAGTAAACTTTTTAAAATCTAGTTGACCAACAACACTTACACATTCCTCTTAAGCTGGCCATACACGGTATTGAAATTTGGACGTCTCTTGCAGAACCAGCCGAAATTCAATTTGTGGGTGGCCCTGGCAGAGATGCCCCTCTCAACACATTTCGAGCTGCAGATCAAAGGAGTCCAATTGAAAGTTGCCAGCTGATTAGTAGCTGCAGCCTATCACTGGCAGTTAAGACATGCTGGTAGGTTAATTGGCTTCTGTCTAAATTGGCCCTAGTATATGAATGTGAGTTAGGGACCTTAGATTGTAAGCTCCTTGAGGGTAGGGACCGATGCGAATGTAAATGTATATGTAAAGCACTGCGTAAATTGACAGCGCTATATAAGTACCATAAATAATAATATTCTGACAGCTGTGGGCATAGCCTTGCATAGAAATCTATGCATGTACAGTTGGAAAAATAATTAGTGGATCCACTGCAGATTTTGTAAGTTTGCCCACTTACAAAGAATTGAAGGGTCTATAAATTCAGAATATCTACCAAAAAACACATGATACAAATGTTATAAATTGAGTTGCAGTTCAGTGAGTAAAATAAGTTTTCTCGAATCGTCTTCCAGGGCAGCATCCGAGAGATAGGCTCCTCCTCCCTAAAACAGGAAACACATTAGTCCACCATTATAAATTTCACACTCTTACCTGTGTGCCTCAGTTGTTTGTGTTTCCTCCGGACCCACAGGAGCTGCAAGAACGTTTGTTATTTTATTTTCACCTGTCTCTGTGCTTGTTGCAGGAGACCCCCTGCCAGCATCCCATACAGCCCAAGGGGCTTTGGGAGGGCGAGCAGGCGCAGCACTGGGCAACATTGCTCAAAGCCTGAGATTTCGCCCCTACTGAGGGGTCTGCAATCATCCCCCCAGGCTGCAGGAGGACTCTGTCATCCCCACCCCATGCCGCTGTTTAGGCCTGTGTATGCTTCCGCAAGCACCCCCCTCTGGCTTTCCGCAGAATCTGGAGCCCGCCAGGGGGGATGGATACATGCATAGATGGGCGCCCCCCCCCCCGCCGCCGCCGACCGCTGCCGAAAACCTCAGCAGCAGAGGGTCTAGCAGGGAGGGGCTTGCACCTTCTAAATTAGGTCCCTGGTGGCTGCGGCTGTCCCCCCAAACGAATCCGCCGCTCTCCGGGCGGCGCAGCAGCGTCCTCACCGCCACAGGCCGCTACAGGAAGTCGGGGGTGTACCAAGATGGCGCCGAGGAAGTTCCGCTTCCGGGTTGGCGGCCATTTTCCCGTAGTCTATCTACTGCGGAGATAGAGCAGGGACACCTAGGGGCGGGAAGTTTTAAAAAAAAAAAAAAGAGAAAAAACAGAATACAAATAGCAAATTTGTTCAATGCTACCCTTCACTACCAGCACAGTTACTCTACAATACAGCGGCATGTGCAGGTGTGTCCACCAACCTGCACGGGGTCAGCCGGGGGCGGGGCCAGAGCTTATGCAGGAAGCAGATAAAAAGGCCTCTAAGCAGAGGATCCTGGTGGCTGATCATGTCTGACGCTTCCCCACCCTGCCCTGCAGATCCTGCAAATCAGGACAGCTCCAAGGTAAGCCAGAATATTCTTGAATTATCTCTGTCTTAACCTCTTTACTGCCTATCTACAGGCAGTTCCTTTGACCACCTAAACTCACGGGGTTTTTTTGTTCTCTATGCTCGCTTGCAGGCAAAGACCCCTGAGGAAAGGAAGGCTAAAGGCAAAACATGTGCCTCATGCAGCCACAGGCTTTCCCCAGATTGGAAAAAGCCCCTGTGTCAGAAATGCTTAGACAAAATGGTGGCAAAAGAATCACAGGGATTTTTGAAAGACCTGCTCAATTCTTTTAAGAAAGAAATTCAGAGCACCATGGCACCACTACGCTCAGCTATAGAGAAATTAGAAACGCCAGCAAGTGTCGCTCAGGCCAGTATCCCATCTACCAGCGGAACACACATTCCAAGGGAGAACAAGGTACAGGCAGAACAAGAGGTGGATTCAGATGAATCTGAACAATCTGAATCAGAAGACGGTATCTGTTCAGACTCAGAGGAGGAAGATGACACGACAGACTGCAACCTGTTTCCTTCTGAGAACACAGACAGTCTTCTCAAAGCCATCACTGACACTCTAGGCATTAAAGAACAGAAAACCGCAGAACTCACTATGCATGACAGAATGTACAAAGGGCTCCAGCCCAAGAAGCCAAGAACGTTCCCGGTACACCAAACACTTAAAGACATAGTCAAAAAGGAATGGGAAGACCCAGAGAAAAAGCTTTTCATCCCCGCCACAATCAAACGCAGATACCCGTTTGCGGAAGCAGACACCAAAACCTGGGCTAAATGCCCCAAGGTGGATGCCTCTCTGGCAAAAATCACGAACAAATCGGACTTGGCTTTTGATGACGCAGGTACCCTCAGCGACCCCATGGACAAGAAAATAGAAGCTCTCCTGAAAAGGGCATGGGAAGCAGGGGCGGCAAACCTAAATCCGGCTATTGCTTCCACCTGCACAGCCCGAACCTTGCTAATCTGGCTAACCCAGCTGCAAGATCTATTGGAGAACGACACACCCAGGGAGGAACTAATTAAAACCATCCCCACACTAACTAGAGCGGCAGCTTTCTTGGCAGATGCTTCAGCAGAAACTGTCAGAATATCCTCTAGGACCACGGCACTACTAAACTCGGCCCGCAGAGCCCTGTGGTTAAAATCCTGGGGGGGGGATGCACCTTCCAAGAACCGTTTATGTGGCATACCATTCACTGGAGACCTACTGTTTGGTCCCGAACTAGAAACAGTCCTGGATAGGACTGCAGCAAAAAATAAGGGGTTCCCTCAAACCAAGAAGAGACAAGGGAAGGCGCCCTTTCGGCATTTCAAGAAATTCAATAAGCCAGGGGCAAAAAAGCACTGGGGTCAACAAAACAAGAAAGGCAAAGGTGAATTCATCCTCAAGCCTAATACCCAAAAGAACAAAAAACAATGACTGCCTTCAGGTGGGGGGCAGATTGGCGGCTTTCTCCCACCAATGGGAGGAGATAACAGAAAACAAATTCATACTGCGCACCATTACGGATGGTTACGCAATAGAATTCTCCAACCGCCCCCCAACCAAATACTTAGCGACCATGCTACCCAAGGACAGCAATCAAGCAAAGGTGTTTCTAGAATCCCTACAGAAACTATTAGATCAGAAGGTGATTTGTCACGTTCCCCAAGAGGAGGAACAAAAGGGCTTCTACTCACACATCTTCGCAAAAAGAAAACCATCAGGCAAACTAAGGCTGATACTAAACCTCAAACCACTCAACCGAGGAATAAGATACAAGAGATTCAGAATGGAATCTATCTATTCAATCAGGAACATCCTACCGCAGGAGACATTCATGGCAACACTAGACTTACAGGATGCCTACCTACATGTCCCCATAAGGAAGGATCACCAAAAGTTTCTAAGGTTCGCAATCCAGGGGCCAGCAGCTACGCTGCACCTACAGTACACAGCTCTCCCCTTCGGAATCTCCTCAGCTCCAAGAATATTCTCAAAAATAATGGCGGAAGCGCTAAAAGGTCTAAGACAGGAGGGTATTGGAATAATACCATACTTAGACGACCTCCTGTTCTTTGCGGACTCAGCAGCAATCCTAGAAAACAACCTGCGCAAGAGTATGATCTATCTGCAAAACCTGGGATGGTTAATAAACGCAGAGAAATCGCAAATGATCCCAAGCCAGAGAGTAGTGTATCTGGGATACGTGCTGGACTCCAGACTGTCAAAAATTTTCCTAACAAAGGAAAAAGACGTAAAAATGACACAAGCAATTACGTCCCTGCTAAGGAACCATTCCACAACGATCAGGCACGGAATGTCCGTACTAGGACTGATGACGTCTTCCATTCCAGCCATCACCTGGGCACAAATTCACATGCGACCCTTACAGAACTACATTCTGTCCCAATGGGATGGCAGGCAAGCATCACTAGAAAAATCCATTCCCGTCCCCGCCACAGTCAAACAAACACTCTACTGGTGGCTCAACCCACTTCGGGTCATCGAGGGGCGCAGATGGGCTCAAGTCAATCCAGTCAGCATCACCACCGATGCAAGTGCCCTAGGATGGGGAGCCCACATGGAAGGGCGGTTCTCGCAAGGGAAATGGACACCCAAATGGGCACAAGCCTCCTCAAACTTGAGAGAGCTGAAAGCTGTGGGGGAAGCGCTAAAAACCTTCAAGCCAGCATTACAGGGGAAGGATGTAAAGATACAATCAGACAACGCAACGACAGTCGCATACCTAAACAGACAAGGGGGCACAAAATCCCAAAAACTGATGAGACTGACACAATCTATCCTACTGTGGACAGAAGTGAACATAAGATCGATATCCGGTATTCATCTAAAAGGAACAGACAATACAGTGGCAGATTTCCTGAGCCGGAAAACAATAAAACACACGGAATGGTCGCTAAACCAAACAACCTTCACTCAAATCACCCAGAAGTGGGGAATACCCGAAGTAGACCTATTTGCTTCCAGGGCGAACGCAAAATCTCCGATATTTTTCTCCCTGGACCCTACAGATGGCAACAGCGGGGTGGATGCTTTCAACCAAAACTGGAAATGGCATCTGTGCTATGCATTCCCTCCAACTGCCATAATCCCAAAAGTAATCCAAAAAATCAAGGCAGAGAAAACAACAGTAATACTAATAGCACCACACTGGCCCCAGAGAGCATGGTTCAGTCATTTAAAAAATCTCAGCATACAACCTCAGCTGACACTGACGGACCGCCCGGATCTACTGTCACAAGGCCCAGTCAACCATCCGAACCACAAAATCTTGAAGCTCTCGGCTTGGTTACTGAGAGGGTAAAACTCCAGAACAAAGGCCTGTCAGACAGAGTAATCAACACCATCTTAAACAGCAGAAAGCCGGTAACGAGAGCCATCTATGAGAAAATAAGGAAAAAATTTGTTTCTTGGTACGAAGACAGACCAATCTCCAACGGTGGGATAATTCCAATAGTTTTGGACTTCCTACAAGATGGTGCAGACAAAAACATATCACCAAGTACCCTGAAAGTACAAGTTGCAGCACTTTCCTCGGTCATGGATACTAGACTAGCGGAAGACCCGCTGATAAGACGATTCCTCATAGCTCTTAAAAGATCCAAACCAGCCAAATTGTACAAAACTCCCACCTGGGACATGGGCACAGTACTTAAGGGCTTTCTTTCCCCTCCGTTTGAACCTATCGAGGACAGCTCAGACAAAAACCTCACGTTAAAAACTGCGCTCCTTCTGGCCTTAGTATCCGCCAGAAGAGTGAGTGAGATCCAAGCTCTATCTTCAATAGAACCATACTGTCTAATACATCTGGACAAGATAATTCTCTCTCCAGATCCGGCCTTTCTACCCAAGGTCTCTTCTACATTTCACAGAACCCAAAACATCGTCATACCCTCACTTCCAACAACCATGGATAGTAGGAAAAGAAACATTTACAGCAAACTTGATGTAAGGAACACGCTCATAGCGTATCTCGAAAGAACAAAAGAATGGCGTAGAACGACCTCCCTCTTCATCCTCTATGCAGGAATCAACAGAGGGAAACAAGCTTCAAAAAGCACCATCAGCAGATGGATAAGGATGGCCATACAGATTACCTATAAGGCACAGAATCTCACTCCACCTAGTGAAATCAGAGCGCACTCAACTAGAGCCTGGGCAACCTCGGCCGCAGAGAAAGCAGGGGCAACTCCGGAGCAGATCTGCAGGGCAGCGACATGGTCGAGCTTCAGTACTTTCGCTAAGCACTACCGCATAGACCAGCTGTCTGACCAAGCATTTGGTCGTAAAGTGCTCCAGTCTCTAACCCCACCCTAGTAAGTATTGCTTGATATATCCTCTCGGATGCTGCCCTGGAAGACGATTCGAGAAAACAGAGTTAGGTACCTGGTAACTCTTTTTCTAAGAAGTCTTCCAGGGCAGCACTAGTTCCCACCCTTGAAACAACAAAAACCAGGTACAGAGGGGGAGCTTGCAGCTTACAGGGAATTCCTTCGGTGCTTTAACATAACTGAGGCACACAGGTAAGAGTGTGAAATTTATAATGGTGGACTAATGTGTTTCCTGTTTTAGGGAGGAGGAGCCTATCTCTCGGATGCTGCCCTGGAAGACTTCTTAGAAAAAGAGTTACCAGGTACCTAACTCTGTTTTTGATCCCCAAGCAAAACATGACTTAGTACTTGGTGGAGAAGCCCTTGTTGGCAAGCACAGAGGTAAGACATTCCTTGTAGTTGGTTACCAAGTTTGCACACATCTCAAGAGTGATTTTGGTTCACAAATTTTTACTGAACTTCCCTAAATCCTTAAGGCTTCCTGGTTGTCGCTTGGCAGCTTGAAATTTCAGCTCCCTCCATAAATGTTCTGTAGGATTAAGGTCTGGAGACTGGCTAAGCCACTCCATGACCTTACTGTGCTTCTTCTTGAGCCACTCCTTTGTTGCCTTGGCGGTATGCTTTTGGTTATTGTTCTCATCCAAGATTTTACAATACATGGCCCCATCCATTGGCCCCTCAATGAGGCAAAGTCGGTCTGTACCTTTAGCAGAGAAACAGCCCCAAAGCATAATGTTTCCACCTCTGTGCTTGACTGTAGGGATGGTGTTCTTAAGGTCATAGTCAGAATTTTTTTTCCCCCAAACACAGTGAGACCTCCTTCTCAAGAAGGCACATTAACATCTAAATGATTCAGAGAAGGATTGGGAGAAAGTGTCGTGGTCAGATGAGACCAGAATTGAGCTCTTTGGCATTAACTCAACTCGCTGTGTTTTGGGGAAGAAAAATGCTGGCTATAACCCTAAGAACACCATCCCTACAGTCAAGCACGGAGGTGGAAACATTATGCTTTGGGGCTGTTTCTCTGCTAAAGTTACAGGCCAAATTTGCCGCATTGACGGGCCAATGGACAGGGCCATGTACTGGAAAATCTTGGATGAGAACCTTCTACCCTCAGCCAGAACAATGAAGATGGGTCGTGGATGGGTCTTTCAGCATGACAATGACCCAAACAATACTGCCAAGGCAACAAAGGAGTGGCTTAAGAAGAAGCACATTAAGGTCAAGGTCATTGAGTGGCCTAGTCAGTCACCAGACCTTAATCCTATAGAAACTTTATGGAGGGAGCTGAAACTTTGAGTTGCCAAGAGACACCCAAGAAACCTTAAGGATTTAGAGAAGATCTTGAAAGGCGAGTGGACCAAAATCCCTCCTGAGATGTGTGCAAACCTGGTCACCAACTACAAGAAATATCTTACCTCTGTGCTTGCCAACAAGAGTTTCTCCACTAAGTCATGTTTTGCTTAGGGATCAATTACTTATTTTACTCACTGAACTGCAAATTGATTTATAGCATTTGTTTTATGTGTGTGTTCTGGACTTTTGGTTGATCTTCTGTCTCTATCATATAAAATACATCTGTGATAAATATTATTGACCCTTGATTTCTTTGGTAAACTTTCTTTGGGCAAACTTACAAAATCTGCAGGGGATCAAATAATTACTTGCCCCACTTTTTTTTTAAATCGGCTAGTTTAAAGTTGCTACTGTCGGACAGTGAGTTATTGCATAAAGATAGTAAGGTTTCCATAACCTATTAAATCTTTAAAATGTGCATATATTGTCGCTTGCTATTTAATATGTCCTGCAGTTGTAGTCTGTTGTGGGATATTAAAGAATTCATGCTCAGAAAGCTTTTTTTTTAGTTCTCATCGTATCCCTAAAGAATCCAAACCATGTAGTATTCATTTATTAAATATTTCATTAATGTTCAATTCAAGACCTGCTTTTATACTGAGAGACTTTTTTGTAATTTTTGTTAAAAGCTGAAGCCATAAATGCAAGTGGTACAATAGCCGTTCCATATCACCTTTTCCAGTCTTATTCAGAAGATTTGTATGTTGAAGGACTGCCAGAAGGCATCCCATTCAGAAGGCCATCGACGTATGGAATTCCACGCCTCGAAAGGATACTGCTGGCACGGGAAAGAATTCATTATATCATCAAAAAGTATGTCTTAATAAAAAAAAAAAAAAATACTTTCTAAAAGAAGTGTACAGGTGTTTTTCCAACACATGCAAAAAAAAAAAAGATCTGCTTATTATGTAAATAATCTGTTGATTTTTCAGAAACATTTGTTTCTATGATAAGGTTGTAATTATACAGTATATTTACTTATTGACAAACCTATTTACTCAGTACAATTGCAGGCTCCATTTCCTGCTGTGCTATACTGCTGATTCATACAGTGCAAGTCTGTGACTTTGCCTACTAATAGAAAACAGTGCACTCCCTATCTGGCAGGTTGGTAGGTTAAAGCTTAGTACACACGGGCTGAATGTTGGGCGACATCGGCCGGTTCGATAAAAAACGTCCGACATTCAGCCTGTGTGTATGGCAGCTGGTCTGACAGAAACCGGAAAACCAGCAGCCGACCGGCTCCCGATCAGCTCTCTCAGCCAATGACTGAGAGCACTGAATGGAATGTTCTGGCGGGGATGGCCGTCCCCCTGTGAGAATACAATAGAACAGCAGGGGAGATCGCTGTACTAACATCGGATTGTTAATACAGCGGCTCCGACCGGAGCTGTCAGTTCTTTTTCGTTCAACCCAGCGGGTTGAATAAAAAAAAAAAACAGTGGTGTGTGTACTAGGTTTATTAAGTGTGTAACAACCACTTGAGTACCAGGCTGTAGTACCCCTTCATTACCAGGCCATTTTTTTTCCAGATAGCTTTGGTAATTTGACATTTACCCAGTCATACAACCCTGTACCCTAATAAATGTTATTTTTTTAGATAGTTTTCTCGTGATGGTATTTAATAACTGTTTGGTTTTTATTTTTTACAATAGAAAAGGAAACCAAGACCAAACTTTTTGGTGTTGAAAGGGTTTTTAAGAAATCTCTACAGTCAGTGAAAATGAAAGAATGCCCCAAAGGCCCCCCCCCCATGGTGTGGCGTGGTATGGTTCAGGAGGGGGCGCCCCCCTTTTCTGACCTAACAGACTGCATGCTCAATTAAGGGTCTGGAATGGATTTCAGGGGGGACCCCATGCTGTTTTTTTTTTTTTTTTTTTTTTTTTTTTTTTTTTTCTTCATTTTTAATTGCCGCTGACAGCTGATGAGTCATCCTTTAAGGACATGGTGGCCTGCTCTTTTGCTCTTTAGCAACCAGCTCAATGTGATAAATTACCTCATGAAAAAATGTGGTAATTACAGCTTAATCTGATAAATACCGCCTTCGTTATTCATCGCAAAATTCTTGGTGAATTGCACTTTCAAAACTGATTTACCGCAAGCGATATTTTACTGCATTTTATTGTCCGTTCTTTAACTCTTATGCTGCGTACACACGAGCGGACTTTACGGCAGACTTTGTCCTGCGGACTTTTGGAAGGACTTTACGATGGACTTTCCGAATGAACGGAGTTGCCTACACACGATCAACCAAAGTCTGACGGATTCGTATGTGATGACGTATGACCGAACTAAAACAAGGAAGTTCATAGCCAGTAGCCAATAGCTGCCCTAGCGTCGGTTTTTGTCCGTCGGACTAGCATACAGACGAGCGGACTTTTCGACCGGATCGAGTCCGTCGAAAAGATTTGAAACCTGTTGGGGAAAAAGTCTGCTGGAGCTCACACACGTTCCAATTGTCGGACGGACTCCGGTCCGCCGAACCAAGTATGCCATAAAGTCTGCTCGTGTGTACGCGGCATTAGTGAATTGACCCCCGGTCACATAAACTTTTTAGCATGGTGTGTATAATATATTTTTTTGGGAACGCTGCTCTCGTTATACTTATTATTCTACAGTCTTTATTTATGCCACAGGGTATGAATTTAAAGCTTAACTTCAGCTACATAAAACTAATCAAAGTTGCCTCCCTTTGGAGACCAGCAAGAAGAGCAGCTTTGATTATAATTTTTTTTTATGTGGTCATTTAGATTTTAAACTTATACCCTGTACTGCTGGGCAATAGACAAATAAGTGATGAAAAGATTTTTGTCTTGCTCAAAATTCTATATGACACTATTCTTTTAAAATGAACTGAAATCTAGAATTCACATTGAAGCCTTTTCCATTTCTCTCTAGACCTGAACTTCTGAACACTACAAAAGAAGCCTTGGCAGTTGACAAATTAAACACAGGAGGTACCTGGACCTATTTCGATGCTAATTTCCATATCGGTTGAGACAGCTCTTTTCAACCCTATTCAGAAAAGAGTATTAATTCTTAAAGTGGTTGTAAAGGAGAAAAAGGGGGTGGGGTCAGCCTCTGGCCCATGTCTGAATGGACACAGGGAGCTGCGGCTCGGGTGCCCCCATAGCCAACTGCTTGCTGTGGGGACACTCAACAGGAGGAAGGGGCTAGGAGTGCCAAAGAAGGACCCGAGAAGAGGAGGATCTGGGCTGCTCTGTGCAAAAACACTGCACAGAGCAGGTAAGTATAACATGTTGTTTTTAACGAAAATTTTTTTTTACTTTGGTATCACTTTAAGGAACAATCAATCAGAAATGCTCTAGTTTTAATTTTTAGATTGAATGATTGGGTGCTACATAAAAACTTACTAAACTCTGATTTGAAAAAATATATGTATATTCAAGTATGTACTCTTAACTCAAAAAAGTACTTTCCATTGCTCTCAGCCTTCTCCAAGTCTCCAGGTTCTTTTTTTTCTGCTGCCATTTGACTTCCTGTTAAGCTGGCCATACATGGGTCCGTTTTTTGTTTGTTTTTTTTTTTGTTTGTTTTTTTTTTTTTTTTTGTTTTTTTTGTTTTTTTTTTTTGTATTTTTTTGTTTTGTTTTCAGTTAGTGGGTTGAACTAACAAAACTGACCCAATTCCCCCATCCACAAATTTGATTTGGATGTGGGAATCCTCCCTGCTGTGCCATTGAATTCTGACAGCAGGACTCCCCTGCCATCAGAATACACTAATCAGTGCTGTAGCCGATAAGCTGTGAGTGCTGATTAAATGGAAACTCTACACCAGGACTTTTCTATTGATCAATGATTTTAAAGGATAAATATGGCCAAAGCTCTTTTAGCCCTACTTTTTCTGTGGGTCACAGGAATGTACTTAGTTCTGCACTCTTGTGACCCAGCTGACAGCAGGCTAAAATCCACTGTCTGCTAATGTCACGGAGCCAGTCCAGGATGTCAGGATCCACCAAGATCCACCGCTGAGAGCCTGAGCCAAGCCTCTCCTGCCCCCTGCACAGCCCAGCACTCTAGTAAACGCTGCAGGGGCAAAACACCGGGCGTTGAATGACAGTCACTTCTCTGTGCTCAGAGTGGACATGAGAACTGAGTGAACAGTGGTGGTTGATCGTTCAATTCTAGGTGTAGATTCGTCAGGGGACAGCTGCAGCATCTGCTTAATGCTGCAGCCATCTAGGCGAGAATGAATGAATGTTTGTTTTTATTTATTTTTTTATTCCTGTACTTCTCTTTTATTGCCTGTCTGAGTTGTTAAGAAAAACTGTAAAAATATGAATGTTCTTGTTTTTTATTTGCACATTAGTGAAAGAAGAGTGGTATACAAGAATTACAAAATTAAGGAAAATAGTTGACCAGCTCTTCAGTAAAAAGTTTGGTAAGGGTCATTATTTTAACTCAATGATTTTGTATAAGGCATTTATTTCACTACTTTTATTTGAAGTATAGCAAACCCTTTTGTTTGTCTGGTCCTACTTACTTTTTAAGATTGATTTTCACATGTTATTGCGAACCAGTTAAAAACAGAATATACTTAAATTCACAAAAGCATTCATAAAACACTCCCAAAATAATTTTCCAAAATCAAAAGTGAGTTTGATTTTTTTTTTCCTTCTTGTCCACATAGGTCTTCACACGTCTTCATTCATGTATACTGCTCCTTATGGATGGATTGGACACAAAAAGCTGGTCTGTGATCACTCCTTATATGTAGAGCAGACACAGACAAAGCCCACTCTACACTATGGGTCCTCTGATTTGGTCTGCCCAGATGGAAAGGGACTGATCCCCTTCTGTCTTTTTTTTTTTTTTTTTAGCAGATCAGATTGGAGGTACAGTAGGTATAAACGGACACCATCCGTTTACATCTGCCGCACCAGAGAGGTGCATGGAAGGTCCAATTTGGGTCGGACCCATCATGTGAAAGGGACCTAAGGCTGCATTCACACTTATTCGCTACGGTTTACCCACACCGATGGTGCAGCGCAGTGTACCTGTGACTTTCCTGAGGATTAGCTGCACTTTGCCATAGACTTCTATTATATCCTGCAGGTGCACTTTCTGAAAGCACACCAAATCCACAGGTAATAACGAAATTCTATGGCTCAGTGCGGATCATTTTGAAAGCAGCCCAGTAACTATTGCAGAACAGATATGCCCATTTATAAATACACTGTGATTTTTAGTAACAAACTTACCTTTTTAATAAGTCTTCCATGCAGGTAACAACGGCTGTTGCTGTCTCTGGCTTCATTTACAACATTGATGCTCTGGGATGGTGATTGGCAAGCGGTGATCTGGGCTTGCCAACCTGCCACCCCAGAGCAGGAGGTCCCGGGCCACATCAGAAGGCTCCACGGGCCACTGGTTGGGCACCCCTGTTCCAGGTGGATTATCCCATGCTGTCATTTCACTGACCCTTGCCTGCTTCCAACTGTCTGGTTTTCATGAGTACTTGAGGTCTCAACTCCTACCCTCAGCTTGTATGTTGCTTAGCTGCATTGTAGATGAAAAATGTCAGATTCTGGGCACAGGGGAACAGTCCCATTTGTATTGGGTGCCCCTAGCTCACTTTCTGATAATGGGTTGGGGAATGCTTGCAAAGTACCTACTGATGGTTCCAACGTCTGCAGCCTGGAGTTATGTCTCCTCTACTGTTAGGTTCTCCCATCTTCGTAATCCTCCTTGACCCTGTTGGGTGTAGCTGGGTCCTCTGCTCTCTGCTGAGGCTTTTGCTAAGGTCATGGAAGCCTTTATGGCTCAAAGAACCCGTTTATTTGGATCACAGAGGCCATACATGTGCTTCCATGCCCTTCCAATGTGATTGTGCATCTGATTTCCAGTTTCGCAGCATGCTTTGAATGAAACTGTTTCGGGAAACAGTTAAATCGATGAGTTTAGTTTCTTTCTTTCTTTAAAGACCCAACTGAACTGTTTTCACTTTCAGGTCCCGCTTTGCACCTGAATGGCTGTGATTTTACTGTGTCAAACAATGTCTGACTTGGGGGAATCTTTTAAAGGGGATCCAGCAACCACCATGTTGCTGCTTGATGTGGAGCAGGTGTGGAATTGAATTTCAGCTGTGTTGGCTTACTGAAAGCCTCCTTTCTTGTTTCTCACAGGAGTCTCTTGTTGGTGCATATGCATAGGGCAATTTGTCTTAAGTCTTGGACTACGGAATGTTTTGTAATAGAAATTTGATTTGTCCCCTTCAGTGGACAGCACCTCTTTGAACCAGCTATAGATACTCTTAACAAGGATGTTACCTGTGGTAGGAGTAGGCTCTTTGGGTCAAACTTTTCAATCCAGAACAAGTCCCAGTCCAACTCCTCACTCCCTATTATCTGTATGTCTTTATATGCAACGTATGGTTATCGCTGAATAGGGAAATAATTGACACCAATCTTTTGTTTTCTTATTGGGTTGTAAAAAATGTTTTGTTTTTTTTGATCCAACAAAATTTTATTAAATTTGCAGAAGTGTATTACAAACATTATCTTCATTGCAATATAATTCAACTTCATACATCACATTCCAAGTGTTAATCAACAACAAGAGTATAACTTCACTATCATCTTATCCCAGTTATAGCTTTCCTTAGCCCGTTAGTCACCCTATATTTATTCCTAATAGTCTGTCAGCCACCAGTTCCACTGGGGCTAGTCCCGGCACGTCCAGCCAGGGTGCCCACAGTCTCTCAAATTTTTGTGCACTTCCCCTGTTCTGGTATATCAACTTTTACATTCTCAGTGTTGTGCTAATGTTATCAATCCATTCTTTCATGGTTGGGGGCGTCTCAGACTTCCAGTGCGTCATGTAAAAAATGTTTTTTATATACATAGCACTGTACAGCTGTCCTGTATGAAACTCAATAAACCTTTGTTTCTAAAAATAAAAAAAAAAAAGAGTTCACACATTTGCAATTCTTAGTTTGGAGATGCAGAACAGTAGAAAATTGGCAGACAAATTTCCTCACCCGGAGCATCTGGACCTGGGAGACTGGTTGCTAAGCCTATCGGTGTTCCAGTACCAATGTCTTGGGTGGTGGGGATGCCAGATTCAACACCGAACTGGACAGATTTGTATCTGGAGGCAGTGGATGATCTATCTAATGGCAGGGGTCTCCAAACTGTGGCCCTCCAGTTGTTCAGGAACTACAATTCCAATCGTGCCTAGTCAAGACTTTGAATGTCAGAGTTTTACAATGCCTCATGGGAAGTGTAGTTCCGCAACAGCTGGAGGGCCGTAGTTTGGAGATGCCTGCTCTATGGGATCTGTAATCCCTGATCTATGCTTTTCCTCCCCTGAAACTTCTTTCATGCCGATTTTGCCACCTTGCTTCTTGATCGCTGGTTTTAATTACATGACTGTTGAACCTAGGTTCTCAGGGACATGGGCATTTGAGTCTGATTCCTAGGATGCTCAAAGCTTGGAAGTTCACATCCCACAAGATCATAAGACGTGAAGGGCTTACTTCATTTGATCTATTGGCTTTCACCCCCGGAGTTTCTCCTCTTTCTGTTTGTTTCAGAGACTGTTGGCCTCCCAGTCTTATATTAATAACTTTTGTGCAGGGGTGTCTCATGTGATATTTACCTCCCCCAACCCCCGTGGTGGTGGTTTTAGGGCCCAGGACTTCCTTCTTGTGTAATGTTGTTCACGCCTTTCACCTTAACTTGGATACTGTTCTTCCATCCCTTTTGTATGGCTCTGGTTCATCTAAAGGAAAAGTCCCTCCACTGTCTGGATGTGGTTCAGGCTGTACAAATCTACTTCTCAGCCACTGTTTCTTTCGGAAAGACTCATTCCCTTTTTGTCACTCTAGATGGACTCTGGAAAGGCCGGTCTCTTGTTCTACCATTTCTAGGCTGTTCATCACTTTTCAGGCTTCTAGTACTGTATTAACCTCCCTGGCGGTATGATTATTTCAGATTTTTGATGCTCAAAGCGGTACAATGTTTTGCATGGAAATTTGGCGTTTTATATTGTAGTCTTGTAATTCTTAGGAATAACACACTTAAATCTGTCCAAACAAGAGTCTAGTAGACAGCCCGGGTATGATAAAGTTTGAAACCATAAATTATAATATAACAAATAACTATAAATATAACAAATCATAATATAATAAAAATGATTCAATAATGTAATCAAATCAAAAATACTGAAATTTTCTCAGTTGCAGAATTGTTGCTATCATTACTTTCAGACCCCTTTCACACCGAGGGCGTTTTGCAGGCGCTATAGCGTTAAAAATATCGCCTGCAATCCGCCCTCAAACAGCTGCAGCATTGTCTCCCGTGTGAAAGCCCAGGGCTTTCACACCGGTGCACTGCGCTGGCAGGACGTCAAGAAAAGTCCTGTAAGCAGCTTCTTTGGGGCGGTGAAGGAGCGGTGTGTTTACCGCTCCTCCACCGCTGCTCCCCATTGAAATCAATGGGGCAGCACTGGCAAAACGCCGCTATTGCGGCGCATTGCGGGCGGTTTAAACCCTTTCTCGGCCACTAGCGGGGGGTAAAAGCGACCCACTAGCGGCCGAAATGCGCCGCAAATCCGACGGTAAAACGCCACTATAAATAGCGGCGTTTTACCGCCGACGCTATAGGCGGCTCGGTGTGAAAGGGGTCTCAGTGTTTGACGAATTTCTCCACAAATCACTATCGCTCAATTCTGCAAGTGATTCTAATTTATTATCGCTGTTTTCTAGCTGGTCTAAAACCACTTTTGATGTAAAGGGACGGTTTTGGTTGCTATGGACAATCTCCAGTTTCCAGGCAGAAAGAACAGTATTTATAATATAAAACTGCATGCAGGGCACTCGACAAACCACTAGGGACAAAGGATGTGAAATTATTTGATACAGTAATGAAATCTGTAAGATTACAGTGTACTGTATGTATAGTGTGTGTTACACTTTTTGAATTTGGCGCCGTGCTCTATCCCCGTGCGTCGCAACACTCACAGGGAACGGAGCTCGGCGCTGTGATACGTCGAGCCGAGGACACAGCTCGCACACAGAGCGTGGAGGACATCGCAGGATCCTGGGGACAAGGTAAGTAACTGTACCTGGATCCTGCGATGCAATCCCGACTGTGGCTCGGGGTTACCGCTTTTGGTACTGAAAATCCACCCTGAGCCACACTCGGGAATACCGTCAGGGATGTTAAGGATTGTGTTTCTCCTTTTTTGCAGTTTACTTAGACCTGTTAGCAATTGTGATCTTTGTTGCCCACTCCTCAGTTGGACTGCTTTTGGACATCCCAAAGGCTTAGGGCTTCCTATGACCCGAAATGCAGAAAAAAGAAAATAGGATTTTTGTACTTGTAAAATTCTTTAAGTCCGTTGAGGGACACAGGTCCCACCTTTTTGTGTTTATAATAGTGCCTGCCTACAAAACTGAGGCATGCTAGTAGTGAGTTATACCCTGGACTGGCCAACTTAAGCTCAAACTCCAACAAAAATTTTACGGTGAATGCACAAATCCTATGGTGGCAGTTATGATTTTTAATAAGCTCAAAATATTTTTCAATGGAAAGATAGATATATATATATATATATATATATATATATATATATATATATATATATATATATATATATATATATATATATATATATATATATATATATATCATTTGAAACCGGTCTCAATCTCCTACATATAAAATACTACTAAAGAATAAGTGTGAAATGTCCACACCCAGTAAATTAACCATCCATCTAAACAAACAAAAACCTACAGTATATTTGCAAAACCGCTAAAAGAATGTATATTTGGTGACTACCAAATTATCATCTAAACCTTTGCTACAGTCTATCCAACTCTCAACTATGTACAAACCAAGGACTGCTTGATTCAGAAATACACACATTTTAAGAAAAAAAGCTATCCTCCTATGAACCAACTGGATCTTTATTTCTTGTACAACGTGTCCGTCTTAACAGTGGCCTGTCACAGACACTTAGGGGAATTAAAGTGAAATGGTAAACCCCATTCATGAAATTTGACCTAGGCACTTATATCTGTAGTGTTTACTTATCTCTCTCCAAAGCTCTAAGTGCCGTGTCTTTCTGTTGCTCCGTTCCTCTGTTATGGGCGTGATAACTTCTGATAAGTTCTCCGACACATAAGATAAAAGCAGCTGGAAATTTGTGTCGGGCAGGGAGCTTAGAGATAGAGATAGAGATAGATAAGTAGAAAGCTTGTCTATTAAGACTGCAGCTCTGCAAGTTTCTTTGCCCCTCTGCCTATGTGGAAGGGGGAGGGGGTGCCTTTCCTCCAATCATCTCACACAGTGTTAGCCCAGACTCTACACCCACTGCTGAATGAGGAAACAAGATTTATGACACGATGTGGACTTTCTAAAGAGTGTAAAAAGCTGAAGACTACAGATATACAAATAAAACTTATGTCAAGATTAGACTGATGAGTAGTTCACCATAGTTTTTCATGGAGCTTTGTCTCAAGGCCAGAAACACTTGGAAGAAGGTCCCAAAAAGGTCTACAGGAAGCTACTGTACAGATGTGGACAACTTACAGATATTTTCTGAAAAAATTGCAAACAAATGCCAGAGGTCACAGGTGCAGGATACAGGTATGTAAAATGGGGCAAAAAAGTATTTAGTCAGCCACCAATTGTGCAAGTTCTCGCACTTAAAAAGATGAGAGAGGCCTGTAATTGTCATCATAGGTATACCTCAACTATGAGAGACAAAATGTGGAAACAAATCCAGACAATCACATTGTCTGATTTGGAAAGAATTGTTTTGCAAATTATGGTGGAAAATAAGTATTTTGTCAATATCAAAAGTTCATCTCAATACTTTGTTATATATCCTTTGTTGGCAATGAAGTCAAACATTTTATGTAAGTCTTCACAAGGTTGTCACACACTGTTGCTGGTATGTTGACCCATTCCTCCATGCAGATCTCCTCTAGAGCAGTGATGTTTTGGGGCTGTCGCTGGGCAACATGGACTTTCAACTCCCTCCAAAGGTTTTCTATGGGGTTGAGATCTGGAGACTGGCTAGGCCACTCCAGGACCTTGAAATGCTTCTTACGAAGCCACTCCTTCGTTGCCCGGGCTGTGTGTTTGGGATCATTGTCATGCTGAAAGACCCAGCCACATTTCATCTTCAATGCCCTTGCTGATGGGAGGTTTACACTCAAAATCTCACGATACATGGGCCCCATTCATTCTTTCATGTACACGGATCAGTCCTCCTGTTCCCTTTACAGAGTAACAGCCCCAAAACATGATGTTGCCACCCCCATGCTTCACAGTAGGTATGGTTTTCTTTGGTTGCAACTCAACATTCTCTCTCCTCCAAACACGACGAGTTGTGTTTCTACCAAACAGTTCTACTTTGGTTTCATCTAACCGGATGGCATTCTCCCAATCCTCTTCTGGATCATCCAAATGCTCTCTAGCAAACCTCAGACGGGCCCGGACATGTACTGGCTTAAGCAGGGGGACACGTCTGGCACTGCAGGATCTGAGTCCCTGGCGGCGTAGTGTGTTATTGATGGTAGCCTTTGTTACGTTGGTCCCAGCTCTCTGCAGGTCATTCACTAAGTCCCCCCATGTGGTTCTGGGATTTTTGCTCACCGTTCTTGTGATCATTTTGACCCCACGGTGTGAGATCTTGTGTGGAGCCCCAGATCAAGGGAGATTATCAGTGGTCTCGTATGTCTTCCATTTTCTAATTATTGCTCCCACAGTTGATTTATTCACACCAAGCTGCTTGCCTATTGCAGATTCAGTCTTCCCAGCCTGGTGCAGGTCTACAATTTTGTTTCTGGTGTCCTTCGACAGTTCTTTGGTCTTCACCATAGTGGAGTTTGGAGTGTGACTGTTTGAGGTTGTGGACAGGTGTCTTTTATACTGATAACAAGTTCAAACAGGTGCCATTAATACAGGTAATGAGTGGAGGACAGAGGAGCCTCTTAAAGAAGAAGACACAGGTCTGTGAGAGCCAGAAATCTTGCTTGTTTGTAGGTGACCAAATACTACTTTTCCACCATAATTTGCAAATAAATTCTTTCAAAAATCAGACAATGTGATTGTCTGGATTTGTTTCCACATTTTGTCTCTCATAGTTGAGGTATACCTATGATGACAATTACAGGCCTCTCTCATCTTTTTAAGTGGGAGAACTTGCACAATTGGTAGCTGACTAAATACTTTTTGCCCTATTGTATGCATCTGTGGAAGGGAAAGGGGCAGGTAGTTTAGTAGGGGTAAGAACCTATAAAGAGACGTGTAATCTGGTCACTTGTGCTTCATCCAGGTTGAACTTCATCCCTCTGCTGGTCCCTCACCCATTCTGAGTTTAAAAAGGGCATCCTGAGTTGCTGTCAAAAGGCAGTGAAAGAATGTCCAGGAAAAAAATGCCGCTTTCCAAAATATTGTGGATGCAGCTACTGCTTTTCATTAGCTAGTTCACATCAGTGCTTCTAGCATAGGCACAGATTTTATATTGATGATTGTATCATTTTATAGAGAGATACTGTTAGGGTGCATATGACAATAATTGTTGTTAAATTTTACACTCATTAACCAATGAGACCAGTAAAATCGCATAATATGGCTAACATAACACAAGCTCTTAAAAACGTCATTTAATTTTCAGCTCAATTTCTATTTTTGGCTATGATATTCTAGGAGTTTTTATTTCTCTAATAATATTGAATTGTTGTGCATCAGTTTTGTTCTGTTCTGTTTGCAGCTGAGGCTTTAGGAAAAACAGAGGTCATGCCTGTACCTTATCAGAAGTTTGAGGCTAATCCAACAGATATGTATGTAGAGGGATTACCAGAAAACATACCTTTCAGAAGTCCTTCCTGGTATGGAATTCCAAGACTGGAGAAGATCATTCAAGCTGCGAACAGGATAAAATTTATTATTAAAAAGTATGTGCTTCTCTTCCTGTTTTTGTGGACATAATTTGGCACCAGTGTATATAACACTTTTAACACTTTTCGGCAAGAACCGAAGGAACATACAGTGGTTCAGAAAGTTTTATTGTGTAGAATTTTCTGTGTTGCCATCCTAGACGCTTGGTGTACAAATGATAGTTCAGGACTCAATACATTTTTGGAATCCCAAATGTTTTGGAAAAGTTAGTGATTTTAACATGAAGACACAAGGTGGTAAACTAGGTATCTCAAAGGAGTTATTCCAGGTCCCCCCTTTCTCCAGCTTTCTTAGGAAGGCCATAGATGATGCAATATTCTTTCCTGCAACCACAGGAAAGAAAAACGTTTGATTGCCCCATTAATGGCTGGCTTTAGTGGTGACCTAGCTCTTTTAGCTTATGGTTCTTTTCTTGTAAATGAGCTTGAACAAAGCATTAGCATGGGGTTCTTCTACTTGCAGAGAACAATGGGGATTACTTCAGAGTAAATTTTGATCTACTTTTCTTCCATCAAAGCTGTTTGCTGGGTAATGATGGCCCCAGTAGTGAAGCTATACCCTACAGCCAGTTCCAAACCATACCTCTTAAGAGGGGAAGTTTATTCCTGTAAGGACCAGGTCACACCACAGTTTCTCCATTCTGAATGAGTTTCTGCATGCATGTTTTTGATGCGTTCTGGTGTGTTTTTCTTGCCCTCCTTTTTTTTTTTTCTTCTTTTTTTTTTTTGCTGCATCTCAATTCAGGACATTCTGGTGTTTTTTTGTCCGGTGTGTTTTTGATGCATTCCATAAAGAAAAAATGCAGCATGTTCTACTTGGTTTTATTGACTGCACTGGAACACACTGTACTAGTGTGGGCTAGGACCATTGGAATACATTGAAAACACTGTGCATGCATTTTTGATGCAGATTAAGAACATGTTGAACTGCATCTTTTATGAGCCAGCCCTAAAAGATGATTTTCATTCTATTGTCCATGAGGCCGTCTTATGGCTTCGCTTCCAGCTTCTTTCGCAAAGAGTTCTAGAATGGTGAGTTGTACTGATGATGGACATTTACCATAATAGATGTAGCGGAATGCTGAGAGAACTTTGTAAAAGGTAATTCTTCTTTCTTCTTAATTTTTTTTCTTCCTTTATTTTTTTTTTCTCCTTTGTTCAAGAATAATTCTTGACTTGGTGGTCAATGTTCTTTCTCTAACAGATTGAATGCTATGCCTAGAGAGATTACTGAGACAGATGGAATCATAAAATGCACCAGATGCATATTTATCATGATAGGGGTGTTAGATATTTTACTGGATTTCATTCACATTTCTGCTCTATTGGTAGTTCTAATCTGAAGATGCAGAATTCTGTGACAGACTATCTGAGATGTAAGGCATTCATCCTGAAAGCTGGTCTGTGCGTTTGGAAGCGTTTCTTGGGTTATGCCAACCAAAGGGATTGTTAGTGCTTAAATTATTAATTGTGACGTAATACAGTGATTTTGTTGTCGTTCCAAGCAATCCCTTACGCACTTTATTATTACACTTTGGTGTAATAATAATTAAACGTTTCATTCAGAATGCTTTAATGTACAGTAGAACTGATTTTATTTGTGTTGCTAATTCCTCTTCTTTTTGGTGATTTTCACTTTTTTTTTATATAGGCCAGAGCTGCTTACACAATCAAATACAGAACCAAATCGAGGAAATGTGGGAGGTAAATGTGTTAATGCTTGAAATTTATTGTATAAGTAGAGAGATCACAGTGTTCATTTCCTATCCAGCTTGTCACTTTCCCAATAACTTAGTACTATTAATTGTATATTTTAATAAAATGCTATGAACACACTTTTTGTCTGCTTTCCTAGCTAAAGAAGACTGGAATATCAGGATTACTAAACTAAGGAAACAAGTCGAGGAGATATTTAACACAAAGTTTGGTAATCCCATGTATTCTATGTTTTTATTAGTTTCATTAAGTCATTATTAGGTTACAAAATAAAAAGAATGAATTGATGTCGTCATTGCCATTTTCTTATCTATACTACCTGTATTTATTGCGTAACTCCAATTTTTGGCAAATTATACTGTTATGGTAGGTGGTGATACTGTTTTCTGGTTATTAATTACCTAGTGTAAGTTTTTTGCGTTTGTGTATTGTTCCCAGGGAAGTCTTAAAATTTTGTGTTTGGCCAATGAGAACAGCAGATACACCTGCCTGGGTTACCCACTGTGCTCACTAAAGTGCACAAAAACGTGTTCTTAAATTCACTTGGCTACAAACCACTTGAGGCATACCTCAGAAAAGTAAAAAAAAATCTATGCCACGGTTTGTTATAAAGATTTATTGTAAAATCAAAGTCAAAGCATTCCAAAGATGTAAAGGGTTAAATTATGGCTGACAGACAATCAATGTTAAACATCATGCTTGGTTTTGAACCTCAATCTCGCCCAAACCTCGGCCGGCTGACTTGGGCATATCAAGGCCAGTGGTCAGGGCGACCAAAAGGTGTGTAGGCGCCAGATGTTGCATGGGCATCCAGCCAGTGGAAGGGATGCCAGACCACTGGTTAAACCTGTAAGGGTCAGTGATGTGGAGAGGCCCCCAATGGACCTTTTAAGATGGTAATTTGTACAAAAGATAATGTTATGGTGCTTGGTGCTGTGGGAGCCAGAAGGATGTTTTTTGCCTTTTTAAGACCTAATTGGCATGTCCCTGTAGCTCCTATTTAAACTTTTCAGGCTGTCCAAGTCACATGATTTGATAAAGGGCCACGCCCCAAAATGCATTGTCATGACTGCAACCTGTTGACAGCTTTCCATCTGCTCTACCATTGCATCTGTGTTCCATCCCAAGCCTCGTTGTGATGAGTCGGTTCGACATTGCTCTGTGTTGGTGACGTCACATCCAGGGCGCCACCTGACCACACCAGCTGCACCATCCGGCGGTTTGGAGTCCTATGCCCGGTCCGTTAGGGGCCTCTCCACATCACTGACCCTTACAGGTTCAACCAATGGTCTGTCATCCGTTCCATTGGGTTGGGTGGGTGCCCATGCAACATCTGGCGCCTACACACATTTTGGTTGGCCCAGCACTGGCTTTGATATGCCTGAGGTCATCTTGCTGGGGTTTGGCTGAGATTGGGGTTCAAAATCAAGCATGATGTCTAACATTGATTGTCTGTCAGCCATATTTTAACCCTTTCCGTTCTTGGAATCCTTTGACATTGATTTTACAATAAATAAATCTTTTTAACACAAACCGTGGCATAGATATTTTTATGTCTTTTTTCTGAGGTATGCCTCAAGTGGTTTGTAGCCATCACCCCCCAGCGCTGGATTAAGAGGAATCTTTTGTTTGTTCTTTTGCACAACACCATCCCTGGTGTTTTGGTTCCCCTCTAGCTGCAGAGGGCCAACCTTCATTACACAGACTGTCATATGTTGGTTCTCCAAACAGCGCCTGAGCTTTTTACGAGTACATTTGTGGTTCTTAAATTCACTTGCCTTCTCTGTCTACAATGACAGGTTTGAATAAATTGTATTGGATAGTTGTGCTTTTTTTCTGTCTTCTTTTGGACAGTCCACAAAATAAATTAATGATGGGTTCTAAAATTTCTAATATCACTTTAATAATATTCTTTAATATTATCATATTTACTGTACTGCACTAACGCATGGCCAACATCTATTCTCTTTAGTTTTATTTTCTATATATAGTTTAGAGAAATTTATATTAAAAAAGGTATTTGCAGGCAACAGAAACAAAAATAGTTTGTTTAAAGTGACACTAAATTCTGGTTAAAAAAGTGTTCTATTATAATATGCATTACTAACTCAAAAAAGTACCTTCTATTGTTCTCCACCTCCTCCAAATTCCTTTTTTGCTGCTGTGATCTGACTTCCTGTTGGAGGGTGGCTACATTCATTCTCTAAGGTCCCTCTCTATGTAGGAACATAGTCAGCCTCTTACTTGCTCCAAAGATGGACCAAAGGCTATGAAATATGGACCATGAGATGTGTAGTGTGCATAGAGCAGTACACATGGCTGCAACTAACGTGCAGTGCTTGGTCTAAACAAACTGAGTTGAGGGGGAAAAAAGGAGAGGTTCAGGAGCTCGAGGAGGACGTTTATAAGAAGGAAGAAAAACACAGTAAGAAATGATTTAATGAAAAACAGATTACATGGCCATTAACCACTTCAATCCCGGAAGGATTTACCCCCTTCCTGACCAAGCCATTTTTTGTGATACCGCACTGCGTCGCTTTAACTGACAATTGCCCGGTCGTGCAACGTCGTACCCAAACAAAATTGACGTCCTTTTTTTCCCCACAAATATAGCTTTCTTTTGGTGGTATTTGATCACCTCTGCGGTTTTTATCTCTTTATCGTACATCACGGGACACAGAGCCATAGTAGTAACTATATGGGTATATAGACCCCTTCAGGTGATGGACACTGGTATACCCAATACAGGAAGTTCACTCCCTATATAACCCCTCCTCCTACCAGGAGTACCTCGGTTTTTTCGCTAGTGTCTAAGGTGTTAGTCATGAGTGAAGATGTGCTCTGAGGAGCTCCACTGGAGGGATCCCTGCTGGATTTAAATAACCTCCAGAGACCGGATCCATCCAAAGTGCCACTGAAGCCAAGGTGGATGGTACCCGGGCCTCGCATAAGAAGAGCGAGGTTTTACCTGTAACGCCTATCCTTGCAGGGCTGGACCCCGGGACCCAGGGCTTTGGTCATGCTTACATTACCTAAAGTTTTTTCCTGGCGGGGTGCTATTACAGGTCCAAGGGCGTGGAACCCCGATAAAACGGGACCCGGTCCTTGAAGGTTTGCTAACGCAGCCTGCGGTGATGGGTGAAGGTTGGATCTGTCTGTTAATTCAGTAGAATCCTGCCGTGAGGATAAGGTAAGGGAAGAAGCCTAGGAACTATAAAAGTCCACCTATGGTTTTCTTCTTTAGGGAAAAATGTTGACATGCCTTAATTCTCCACTAGTGGGAGTATATGCACATACCTTAATCTGTTGTCTTCACTTCAGCTCAGTGTCATTCTGTGTGGCAGCAGCAGCTTGCACAGTGGGGATTCCTCTTGAGGTAAGAGAAAGATCTGCCATCCTGCTTTTCTCCCCACTGGAGGGACCAAGGGGGTTAGGGAATCAACAATTGTTGCTAACCCCCCCCCCCCCCCCCCCCGCAATACCCCCCTCTCCTGTTTTGCATCATTAGGCTGCCTCCCCCCCCCCCCACTGGTGATGGGTCTGCGGACAAGAAGGTCACCCGCGCGTGCAAACGGTTTTTGAATTTTCAAACGAAGGGGGGGGGGTTGACGGAGGGGGTGGGGCCTAGGCGCAGTGTGTAAAACGTAGCGTCCATGAGCGCACGGCGCAAACGCAGGGTTAAGTCATTAACTGGAGCAGTCTCTCCTCGGCTGTATAGCAAGGAGAAGCAAGCCTGGCTACACTCGGGACACAAGAGTGGTGGGGCACGTAAGGGCTGCAAATGGGCATTTCTAATATGGAACGGATATTTTTCCCAGCTCTAGGCTGAACTTGTATAGCGGCATTAACTGTCAGACTATGTTCAGTGATTAGTGCATTTAAATAGTGCCTCTGCATTTTGTGCTTAGGACTATGCCTACCAAAAAAGACACCACAAAGACCAAAAAGGTACCAAAGATTTCACCCCCAGGCGCTCGGAACTCCAGTCATGCCTCCACACTGTCATCCTCGCCTGAAATACCAGATATGGCAAGCCAGGGTGAGTCATTGTAACAAATTGATGGTGCAGCTGCTTCTCACATCTCAGCCCCTGTATACGTGACTGAAGATGCATTTTCTTCCTCCCTGCTGGGCCTAGAGGGAAGATTAGCGGCTTTAAGTGCATCCTCCATCCAAAAGGATAGGAAGCGTGTTAGATCCCCCTCCCCCACCTTAGACCCTTTGCGAAGGGGACAGTGGGTAGCGGATGAGGTGTTATCCTCAGGCAATAAGGAGGAAAGACAAACCGATTACTCCTCTCCAGAGGAAACCACAGTGGATGAACCCTTTTCAGCCTCGCAATCTTAGAAATTGCTGGTACAGTCCCTTACGGAAATGGTTCCTTCCACTTTCAAGCTACCCCTAACGGAGTCAGCTGAAAGTTCGGTTTCTCCCTTGGCTTCCTTAAAACCTTCACAGCCTTTGCATGCGTTTCCTGTCCATGCATTACTAAAACAGCTTATTTATGCTGAATGGGATCACCCGGATTTGCATTTTCTCCCTCCAAAGAGATTCTCAGTTCTCTATCCCATGGAGGAGAAATTCACCAAAAAATTGAATGAATAAAGTGTGAATAAAATCCTAACTTGTCCAGTAGACAATGCTCAAATGCTTAAGGATCCAACAGAAAAAAGGTTGGAATTCCTGTTAAAATCCTCTTTCTTTAGCAGGTGCCGTTACTCAGCCTGCAGTTGCTGCAATAGGCATCTGTCAATCCCTAAAGGACCAGTTTAGACAGGCCCTTAAAGAGGTTCCTGGACAGTAAGCCCGGCATTTGGCCGAACTACCAAGAGCATTATGTTTTGCCATAGACGCCATTAAAGATTCTATTCACCAGGCGTCCCGCCTTGCGCTTGTGCTAGTACACATGTGTAGAATCCTGTGGTTAAAAAAATTGGTCAGCCGAAGCACCATGCAAAAAGCTTCTGACTGGTTTTCCTTTTCATGGGGATTGGCTATTTGGGGATGATTTGTACAAATACATCCAAACGATTTCAAGTGGGAAAAGTACTCTTTTGCCAGTTAAGAGAAGCAATAAAAGCCCTCCATTCAAGTGGACTCTTTCTCCTGCACCAGGGGCATCCACCTCTAGGCAGTGGCGACGGCCTCCGCCGTCAGACTCTAGAGGAAAGCCTCAGGGTCAGGCCCAGGCACAAAAGAAGTCCTGGGGGCAGAAACCTGCAAAACGGAATTTCAAAGCCTCATTATGAAGGGGCGCCCCCCCTCGCCAAAGTGGGGGGAAGACTTCTGCAATACTCAGAAGTCTGGCAAGAGGAAATTCAGGACAGATGGGTCATCTCCATGGTGTCTCTAGGATACAAGCTAGAATTTCGGGACTTTTCACTGTCTCGTTTTCTGAGGTCAAACGTTCTCAAAGTTCCAGGGAAAAAGCAATCTCTGTTTCGGGCACTAAACCGATTACTGGCTCAGGTGGTGATCATACCCACACAAGAGCAAGGTTTGGGGTTTTATTCAAACCTCTTTATGGTACCAAAACCGAATGGAGACGTCAGACCCATTCTAGATCTAAAGAATCTAAATCATTTCCTGAATATCCGCTCTTTTCACATTGGAGTGAATCAGGTCAGTGGTTTCTATCCTACAAGGAGGAGAACTTCTGGCGTCTATCGACATCAGGTATGCATATCTTCATGTCCCTATATTTCCCGCTCACCAAAGGTTTCTGCGGTTCGAGGTAAAACAGCAGCATTTTCAGTTTGTAGCCTTGCCCTTCGGGCTAGCTACAGCACCCCGGGTGTTTACAAAAGTTCTGGCCCCACCTCTAGCCAGGTTAAGGGCACAGGGCATAACAGTCTTGGCATACCTAGATGATCTATTGCTAATAGACAAGCCCGTGGCTCGTTTGGAGCAAAGCGTGCGCATCACAACCAGTTACCTGGAAAATCTAGGTTGGATTCTCAACTTAGAGAAGTCTTCCTTAAAACTGCTAAAAAGGCTGGAGTACTTGGGTCTGATCATAGACACAGCTCAGAAAAAGGTGTTCTTGCCTCAGGCAAAGATCAACTCCATAAGAGGGCTGGTGCAGATGGTCAGGTCGAAAGGAGATCCCTCCATTCGCCTTTGCATGAGGTTGTTAGGAAAGATGGTGGCTTCATCTGAGGCGGTCCCCTATGCTCAGTTCCATTCAAGACTGTTGCAAAACAGTATCCTGTCTGCTTGGAACAAAATGATTCAAGCTTTAGACTTGCCAATGCGGCTGTCCCTAAGGGTGTCCCAAAGCCTCAGTTGGTGGTTGCTAACCCAGAATCTGCTGAAAGGAAAATCCTTCAAACCAGTTATCTGGAAAGTGGTAACGACATGCCAGCCTTTCAGGCTGGGGAGCAGTGCTAGAAAAGACAACTGTCCAAGGACAGTGGTCAAGAACCGAAAAGACCTTGCCCATCAACATCCTAGAGATCCGGGCAGCGGGTCTGGCTCTAAAAGCCTGGACATTCAGGTTACGAGGCTGTCCTGTCAGGATCCAATCTGACAATGCCACAGCTGTGGCTTCAATCACCAAGGGGGCACCAGGAGTCTCGCAGCACAGAGGGAGGTGAACCATATCCTAACTTGGGCAGAAAGGAATGTTCCGTGCCTGTCACGGAATGTTCCACACTCCACTTGAGTGTTTCCGTCAGTATACCACTTCCTCCCAGTCTGGATACAGATATCAGATATTCCAACTGCTCCCAAGCACAAAACAAGGCGACACTTGTTTCACTGCTAATATGGACTGTTTTTGTTTAGAATCAAAATTACAAGACTTTATATGCCGTTGGAACCTTCTCTAACAATACAACTGTAACCTAATTAACATGAGCTAGTTTACTAAATCATTTACCCAGACTAGGTGACTATTCAATACACATTACCATAAACATCAACACAGGGTTAATTAGAACAAACAACAATGTGTGGAATACCCTTAGAACCTATGGTAAGCCAGACTAGACTCATTTACATTAAACACATTATAGCAGACAACAAGACAGGTAGTTGGAGTTGATGACACCAGCATCTCCTCACAGTATGTGTCCCAACAGTATGAATCAGTCTCATCAGCGGGGGGCTGCTGGAGGAATCCCCCCTCCTCAGCCTAGTCATAAACTATAGTAGGAGTAGACTGTTCGTCTCCTAGCCAGTCCTGGAGGCCAATGTGATCAGCTACCTCAATTAACATGTTGAGTTCAGAATCAAACAAACCAATAATAGTCTTTACATATATATCCTGGGAGATATTGGGGATAAATATTACTATCCCATTTTAAGCAATCCAAGACATACCCTCCAAGTCACCATTTCCCATATGGCATACACAGGGTCCCCAGAGTCTGTGTGTCCTGGGGGACCAGGACCTGAATCCACAGTAATACCACCTCAAGGGTCCCTAGGCATACAGCTCACAAAGAGCACCGTTCCCCCAAATGCCAGGGCCCATAATCGGTCGGCAAGAGGCTTGCATTCAGTCCCCTCCAAAAGCCTCTATCCCGGGTGAGTCTGTCACAGTGCCTATCAGCAGTTTTCATTCCAGGAAAAGAGAATTGGCAGGCGGACTTCTTGAGCTGCCAGCAGTTGCTCCCAGGGGAATGGTCTCTTCACCCTGACATTTTTCGGGCTGTTTGCCAGAAATGGGGGACTCCGGGCGTAGATCTTCTGGCGTCCAGGTTCAACATGAAGTTGGTCAACTTTGTGTCCAGGACGAGGGATCCACTCACATGCGGAACAGATGCGTTGGTGACCCCGTGGGATCAGTTCTCACTGATTTATGCATTTTCCCCTATTCAGTTGCTGCCACGACTTCTTTGCAAGATCAAGCTGGAAAGAAAGCCGGTAATTCTGGTAGCCCCAGCATGGCCCAGAAGGTCCTGGTATGCAGAGATAGTAAAGATGGCGGTGGAGGATCCATGGTCCCTTCCACTTCAGCCAGGCCTACTCTCACAGGGGCCGATATTCCATCCTACCTTACAAACTCACATTCTGAAGAAACGTGGGCTTTCCAGGTCAGTTATCTCTACTTTGATTAATGCAAGGAAGCCAGCTTCTAGAACTATATATTATAGAGTCTGGAGGGCTTATGTTTCCTGGTGCGAATCCAAGGGTTGGCACCCTCGGAAGTATATCGTAGGCAAAATTCTTGCCTTTCTACAATTGGGGGTAGAGATGAAGTTGGCCTTGAGTACTATTAAGGGCCAAGTCTCAGCTTTATCCGTCTTATTTCAAAGACCGCTTGCTTCACATTCTGGTCCGGGGTTTTATGCAAGGGGTGATGCGGCTTAATCCGCCAGTTAGATCACCTTTGAACCCTTGGGACTTGAACTTAGTTTTGTCAGTGTTACAAAAACAGCCATTTGAACTGATACAGCATACTCCCTTAGTCCTTCTGACAAGTGTTAGTGTTCTTGGTTGCTATATCCTCAGCAAGGAGGGTTTCGGAATTGGCTGCTCTTTCTTGTAAAGAGCCATATTTGATTATTCACGAGGACAGAGTTGTGTTGCGTCCTCGTCCAGGTTTTCTGCTAAAAGTGGTCTCAGGTTTTCACCTGAACCAAGATATTCTCCTACCATCATTTTTTCCAAAACCATGTTCTAGTGAAGAGAAGTCACTACATTGTCTTGATGTGGTGAGAGCGGTCAAGGTCTATTTAAAGATGACTGCTCAGATCCGGAAGACTGATGTCTTGTTTGAGCTGCCAGAAGTTCCTAAGAAAGGCCAGGCAGCGTCGAAATCCACTGTCGCTAAGTGGATTTGGTGAGTTATAGTTCAGGCTTATGATTTAAGATGTAAGATTCCACCTTTTCAAGTCAAAGCGCACTCTACCCAATCGGTTAGTGCCTCTTGGGCAGTGCGTCACCAGGCCTCCATGGTTTAGATCTGCAAGGCCGCAACTTGGTCTTCAGTACATACATTCACCAGGTTTTATCAGGTGGATGTAAGAAGGCATGAGGATATCGCCTTTGGGCGCAGTGCTGCAGGCAACAGTATAGGTCCCCAAGTCTGGGGGTGCCCTACGGGTTGTGTCCTTCTGGGACTTAGGTATATTGCTTTGCTACAAAAACTGAGGTACTCCTGGTAGGAGGGGTTATATAGGGAGTGAACTTCCTGTATTGGGTATAGTACAGTACAGTGTCCATCACCTGAAGGTGCCTGTATATCCATATAGTTACTACTATGGCTCTGTGTCCCATGATGTACTCCAAGAAAAGGATTTTACAGGTAAGCTGTTACAAAAGTCCTATTTTTTTTTTTTGCTCTCTAAACAAAAGAGTGAAAATTTTTGAAAAAAAAAGCAATATATTTTTACTTTTTGCTATAATAAATATCACTGGCAGGGAAGGGGTTAAACACTAGAGGGGGATCAAGGGGTTAACTGTGTTTCCTCATCATGTTCTAACTTTAGGGGGGATGTGCTCACTAGAACATGACATAGATCACTGCTCCCGATCACTGGGAGCAGTAGATCCCTGTCATGTTGCTAGGCAGAACAGGGAAGTGCCTTGTTTACATAGGCATCTCCCTGTTCTGCCTCTCCCTGCCACGATCGCAGGCCACCGGCGGACAACGAGTTTGCGGGACCCGCGGGCACGCTCCCGTGGCGCCAGCCGCGGATGATGCAGCGACGTACGGGTACGTTGTTTTGCGCACCCGTGCCACTTTGCCGATGTATATCAGCGTTAGCCGGTCGGCAGATGGTTAAGTAGTGGATATGTTTTGGTTATTTTTTTGAGAATAAGGATGTCGTTTAGTGTACCTTTTAACTGCCTTCCCGCCTATAGGTGAGTGTTCTACCAGTTTGTTTCACATTCTGGGAGAACATGAATTGGTGTTCCAGCAGCTGAGCACTGCAGTAGAGACGATTACCCGCAGGCCATTATGAAGGCAAACATTGCTCCAGGCAAGAAGCTGTCAGCCTTGTACAGCCTTCATGTGGGTGCTCCCCATGTTTCGCCACTGAAAACACTGTAGTCATTAGAAGGAATGGCGCATACCACTATAGAGCTGTAGAAGGCCCCTTTCACACTTGTGCGACTTGGGACTGCAAAGTCGCATGACAAGTTGTACTCCATGATTTCCAGTTAGTACCGTTCATATCTAGGTCTTCAAGTCGCAACAACTTCAAAGTAGTCCCTGCACTACTTTGGTCTGACTTTGATGAGACTTGAGGTCCATAGACCTCAAGATTACACAGGCATTGCTTCAAGTCGCGGCAAAATCGCTGGTCTTTCAAGACGCACAAGTGTGAAAGGAGCCTAAACTGTTTAGTCCATCTGATGGAAAAAACAGTTTATATGGCTCTATGATGGTGTGCGGCCATTCCTTCTAATGACTACCTGTGGGCCAAGCTGCTGTTAACAGCTGCTGGCATTCTACAAGAGAGCGGGAATCGTTCTGTGTGGTTCTTAGAACATATGATCACCATGGTCATCACTTTGAAACAGAGAATGTTTGCTATTATATCTCATCCATTGCTCATTGAGCAGACAAATTTGCTTAGAGTTCCTGTTACCTGTCCTAACATTGGCAATAGACCAGAGCAGAGACTATGGGTTACTGCCCTGTGTGTATCATTTTTTTTCTTTCTGCATTGCCTAGATTAGGATGTTGTCGTTTTTTATTTTTTTTTCTAGAATTATCTTTGTTTTTTTTTTTTTATGTTTTTTTTTTTTTATTATTTTAATTTTAAGTTTTTGTTTTTTAGCACAGGCACTGGGACTTCCTGAACCTGTAAAAGTCCCTTATCCAGTGTTTGAATCTAATCCAGAGGTCCTCTACGTAGAAGGATTGCCAGAGGGAATTCCATTCCGGAGTCCCACTTGGTTTGGGATTCCTCGACTGGAGAGGATTGTAAGAGGAAGTGCCAAAATCAAGTTCATTGTGAAAAAGTATGTACAAAGAGAATATCTACCTTTTTTATACATAATTGTATGCTTGAGATTAACACGTAACAGAGCGCTGTAATTGGTTACCTTTATTTAAATGACAAGCCAGTATTTTTAACATCATTGTTGTCCACAGATGCTGGTAAACAGAGTGGGTTGTCTGCTTGAGGTTAGGTAATTGACAGAGCAAAAACTTTCAAACTTTAGGAAACCTCTGACTCTCTCAAGCTTAAAGCGGAGTTCCACCCAAAAATGTAGCTTCCACTTTTTGGAATCCTCCCCCACTCTGGTGTCACATTTGGCACCTTTCAGGGGGCAGCAGATACCTGTCTAATCCCTTAAACCCTTTATTTGCTCCCACTCCCGGGTATAGATAGCCGCAGTAACCGCGGATATCTATGCTATATCCGGTGCCTCCTACGCCCCCCCCGCTGTCTTCTGGGAGACGCACAGGGACCAGTGGAATCGCGACTCGCGCATGCACAGTATGGAACCAGGCTGTGATTCCGTCACCGAAGATGGCGGTGCCTCCACCCGAGAGCCGAGGGACAGATCGGCTTCGGGTGCCGACATTGCAGGTGCCCTGGACAGGTGAGTGTCTATATTTTAAAAGTCAGCAGCTGCAGTATTTGTAGCTGCTGACTTAAAAAAAAAAAAATTCGGCTTTAAAAGCGAGACCAAAAGTAAGTTAAAGTTGTAACCCAGACATTACTTTTTTTCTAGTTTTTGGTATTGTGGAGAAAGTTGGAACCTCTGTCAGGTTTTTGTTGTCTGTGACCCCATTGGAAAGATTTATTCTAAAATGATAGCACTGTCTTTGTCACTTGGGGGATATTTTATTAGATCTTTTCATGTGACAACACTGAAGAAATTACACTTTTTCTACAATGTAAAGTAGTGAGTGTACAGCTTGTATAACAGTGTAAATTTGCTGTCCCCTCAAAATAACTCAACACACAGCCATTAATGTCTAAACCGCTGGCAACAAAAGTGAGTACAACCCTAAGTGAAAATGTCAGAATTGGGCCAAAAGTGTCAATATTTTGTGTGGCCACCATTATTTTCCAGCACTGCCTTAACCCTCTTGGGCATGGAGTTCACCAGAGCTTCACAGGTTGCCACTGGAGTCCTCTTCCACTCTTCCATGACGACATCACGGAGCTAGTGGATGTTGGAGACCTTGTGCTTCTCCACCTTTCGTTTGAGAATTCCCCACAGATGCTCAGAGGGTTTAGGTCTGGAGACATGCTTGGCCAGTCCATCACCTTTACCCTCACTTTCTTTAGCAAGGCAGTGGTCATCTTGGAGGTGTGTTTGGGGTTGTTGTTATGTTGGAATACTGCTCTGTGGCCCAGTCTCTGAAGGGAGGGGATCATGCTCTGCTTCAGTATGTCACAGTACATGGCATTCATGGTTCCCTCAATGAACTGTAGCTCCCCAGTGCCGGCAGCACTTATGCAGCCCCAGACCATGACACTCCCACCACTGTAGGCAAGATACTTTGTGCTCCTCACCTGGTTGCCGCCACACATGCTTGACACTGTCTGAACCAAATAAGTTTATATTTGTCTCATCAGACCACAGGACATGGTGGAGGCTTCCTTTTGGGATGACAGCTATGCAGACTAATTTTGATGCAGTGTGCGGTGTATGGTCTGAGCACTGACAGGCTAACCCCCCACCCATATGTCTATTTCCCAAAGACAACCTCTGAATATGACGCTGAGCATGTGCACTCAATTTCTTTGGTCGACCATGGCAAGGCCTATTCTGAGTGGAACCTGTCCCATTAAACCACTGTTGCAGCCCCCTTTCAGGGTCTTGGCAATCTCTATGTAGAGCAACAAATCTTTTTTTCAGATCCTCAGAGAGTTCTTTGCCATGAGATGCCTTGTTGAACTTTCGGTGACCAGTATGAGAAAATGAGACCGATGACATCAAATTTAACACACCTGCTCCCCATTTACACCTGAGACCTTGTAACACTAACGAGTCACATGACACCGGGGAGGGAAAATGGCTAATTGGGCCCAATTTGGACAATTTTACTTAGGGGTGTACTCACTTTTGTTGCCAGCGGTTTAGACATTAATGGCTGTGTGTTGAGTTATTTTGAGGGGACAGCAAATTTACACTGTTATACAAGCTGTACACTCACTACTTTACATTGTAGCAAAGTGTAATTTCATCAGTGTTGTCACATGAAAAGATATAGTAAAATATTTACAAAAATGTGAGGGGTGTACTCACTTTTCTGAGATACTGTATGTTTTGATATACACCCATAGTGATTCTATTTTTGGATATTTATATGGTGTAATTTCAAAAGTACCTTTTTTTTTTTTTTTTTTTTTTTTTTTTTTTGTCCTCACAACACCTGGTTGCATCCTTCTAGGCGACTTCATCATCCTAGCCCATTGACTCCTGGGTTATCTATCTAATAATTATTATTATTATTATTATTATTATTATTAAACAGGATTTATATAGCGCCAACAGTTTACGCAGCACTTTACAACATTAGGGAGGACAGTACAATTACAATACAATTCAATACAGGAGGAATCAGAGGGCCCTGCTCGTTAGAGCTTACAATCTAGGAGGGAGGGTCAAGTTATACAAAAGGGTAATAGCTGTGAGGGATGAGCTATTGGAGAAAATAGTGCAGTTGTTAGATGGAGGCAGGATAGGCTTCTCTGAAGAGGAAAGTTTTCAGGGATTGCCTAAATGTGGATAAATTTGGAGACAGTCTGACAGATTGGGGTAGGGAATTCCAGAGGATGGGCGAGGCTCGGGAGAAGTCCTGGAGGCGGATATGGGAGGAGATGATGAGGGAGCTAGAGAGCAGGAGGTCCTGGGAGGAACGGAGAGGGCGATTAGGTTGGTATTTTGAGACTAGGCTAGTGATGTAGCTGGGGGCAGAGTTGTGGATGGCTTTGTAACTTATTGTTAGTATTTTGAATTTAATTCGTTGGGCGAGTGGCAGCCAATGGAGGGATTGGCAGAGGGGGGTAGCAGACACTGAGCGGTTTGTAAGGTGGATGAGTCTGGCAGCAGCATTCATGATGCACTGAAGGGGGGATAGTCTATTTAAAGGTAAGCCAATGAGGAGGGAGTTGCAGTAGTCGAGGCGAGAGATAACCAGGAGCTTTGTGGTTTTGTTGGTTAGAAAGGGATGTAGTTTAGAGATGGAGACAGAGGTTGAGGCGGCAGGCTTTGGAAAGTGATTGGATGTGTGGCCAAAAGGAGAGTTCAGAATCCGATAACGCCTAGTACCCTGACATGTGGGGACGGGTGGATGGTTGTGCCGTTGCTCTTGACAGACAAGTCAGGGGAAGAGGCACGTGAGGGAGGAAGTATTATAAGCTCGGTTTTGGACAAGTTGAGTTTGTCGTCGGCGTAGAAATGATATTGAAAGCCATGAGAGGCTATCGGCCGACCCAGGGAAGAGGTGTAGATTGAAAATAAAAGAGGTCCAAGAACAGAACCTTGGGGGACCCCAACGGAGAAGGGAAGAGGAGTGGAGGAAGTAGAATTGTAAGTGACACTGAAGGTGCATTGGGATAGGTAGGATGAGAGCCACTGAAGAGCACAGTCACGGAGACCGAGGGAGTAAAGTTTTTTGAGGAGGAGGGGATGGTCAACCGTGTCAAAGGCAGCTGAAAGATCCAGAAGTAGGAGTACAGAATAGTGTCCCTTGGTTTTTGCAGTTAGTAGGTCATTTGTGAGTTTTAAAAGAGCCGTTTCTGTGGAGTGTTGAGGGCAAAATCCAGATTGAAGGGGATCAAGAAGGTTGTTTTTAATGTGGTGGTCACTCAGTTGGTTGTAAACCAGGCGTTCAAGGAGTTTAGAGGAAAAGGGGAGCAAGGAGATAGGGCGTAGGTTGTTAAGATTGGTAGGGTCCAAGGACGGCTTTTTAAGTATGGGGGTGACCAGTGCATGTTTTAGAGCATTGGGGAAGACGCCAGAGGTGAGGGAGAGATTGAAGATGTGGGTTAAAGAGTGTAGGATGGAGTCAGAGGGCGACCGTAGCATATGAGTGGGAATAGGGTCCAGGGGACAGGTGGTTAGGTGGGCGATAGAAAGCAGTTTAGCAACGTCGTCTGTAGTAGCAGATTTGAATAGGGGGAGTGTCAGTTGTACCTGTTGACATGGGGTCTTAGCTGGGGGAGATACCTGTAGAGTGGAGATTTCATTACGGGTTGTATCAATCTTGTTTTTGAAGTGATTAGCGATCTGCTGGGCAGTGAGTGAGTCAGTGGGTGGAGGCGGTGGAGGACAAAGTAGAGAGTTGAAGGTAGAGAAGAGTTTATGGGGACTAGATGAGAAGGTGTTAAGAGCTGTAAAATAGGTTTGCTTGGCAGTGTGGAGGAAAGAATAGTATTTTTGGAGGGCAGATTTGTATTGGTCGAAGTCTTTGAGAGACTTAGTCTTGTGCCACAGATGCTCTAGAGCGCGACTACATTTTTTGAGAATTTTAGTGTCATCTGTTTGCCAGGGTTGTAGGGGTCGAGGCCTGATTCTGCGTGTAGTGAGGAGAGCGAGCTTGTCCAGGGTGGAGGACAGGGATTTATTGTAGATGGACGTTGCTTGGTTGGTTGGGGCAGGACAGGGGAGAGATTTTGTCATAGAGGTGGTCAGTAGCAGAATAGAGGAGAGAGGAGATGAAGTTGCGAAAATTTCTACGGGTGATGGTTAGGCGATTGGAGGGAAAGGTGGTGGAAGACAGGGGGAGAGAGAAACTAATAAGGTGATGGTCGGAGAGAGGAAAAGGATTGTTTGAGAAGTTGCATGGAGTGCATAGGTAGGAGAATACAAGGTCAAGGGTGTTGCCATCAGAGTGAGTAGAAGCCTGTACCCATTGATTTGGGTCAAATGAAGAGGTTAGACTAAGAAGTTTAGAAGTAGCAGGAGTGTTTGTATTAGCAGGGATGTTGAAATCACCGAGAAGGATTGTGGGAATTTCTGAAGAGAGGAAGCAGGGTAGCCAGGCAGAAAACTCATCAAAGAAAGTCGATAATGGTCCAGGGGGCCGGTAGATCACAGCAATTCTTAGGGAAGTAGGAGAGAATAGACGTATACAGTGGGCTTCAAATGATGAGAGTGAAAAAGAGGGAGGAGAGTGAATAACCTGGAAGGTGCATTGGGGGGATAGGAGGAATCCCACTCCACCTCCCTTGCGTCCTTTAGGCCTAGGGGAGTGAGTCCAGTGAAGGCCACCCTGGGATAAGGAAGCAGGAGAAGGGGTGTCATGTTCATGGAGCCAGGTTTCGGTAAGAGCAAGTAGATTGAAGGAATTGGTGACAAAGCGGTCATGAACAGCAGTGAGTTTGTTGCAGACACAGCGGGCGTTCCAGAGGGCGCAGGAGAGAGGGAGGCTGGTGTTGTTGGGAAGAAGAGGAATGGAGACTAAATTGTGTAGATTGCGACTACTGCCAGAGGGTGTAGGGTGATGGGTGTGTTGGGCACAGTTAAATAAGGGAGGCCCAGGGTTTGGGGAAATATCTCCAGTGGTTAGGAGAAGCAGAAGAGTAAGGGAGGTAATATGAGAATATGATTTGTATGAGGGGACATGCTTCAGTATCCTGGGGGGTTTGTTAGCAAGTGGGCTTAGAGTTAGAAAGAGGTGATGAGTGCAGTAATAGGGGGAGGGGAGAAGTGAGGGTGATATGTACAAATTGTGGGGTGGAGCAGAGGGGTGAAGAAAAGAGAGTTTGAGGAGAAAGGCAGCAATTGTTCAAAGGAGGAGAGGTAAAGAGAGCATGTTTCAGAGAGGAAGGAGAGATCATTTGAAGCTGGGGTCACCTGCAGTCTTTTGTAGTTTGCTTTGTGCAAATCGCTGAAGTGCAAGAGCAGAAGTGCCGCTGTAGAACCTCTGTATGTGCAGCCCCCTGTATGTGTTCCCCCGTAAAGAAGGCCTTGTTTTTATATCGTGTGTTGGGTGTGGATAGAATCTGGCAATTAATCAATTAAGAGGGCATATTAGGGACACAGCTAGCAGGGCATAACTTTCAAACTGCAAGGGGACTAAAAGGCCAAAATTGTAGAGACAGGGGAACCCATAATTTAGGTAAGACTTAATGGCTAAATAAACATTGAAAAAATGTGAGCATGGCTACAGATGGAGTTGAAACAGTGGTGACAAACAGATTTACCAAATATGCATTTGAGCAGTCAGGCAATGTTCAGTTTAAAAGCTATGTGGAGGTATAAAACGCAGGTTTACCAAATATGCATTTGAGCAGTCAGGCAATGTTCAGTTTAAAAGCTATGTGGAGGTATAAAACGCAGGTTTACCAAATATGCATTTGAGCAGTCAGGCAATGTTCAGTTTAATTGATCCCAGAAGTCTTCAGGCATCTAATCTAATGGAAGTGACGCAATCAGCACTATTTCCTCCATCGCTCCTTTCCCCGACCACTCTTGCCTTCCCTTCCGAGTTCTCTGTTGATTGACAGGTTGCCATAACAATGGAGCAGAAACTTCCACAACCATTTCTATGGCAACCTGTAATCCAGAAAGTGCACTGCGCAGTGTCATTACTGCGCAGGCCTCAGATAGGGAGGTGCATGCTGGGTAGCCAGCTGCATGGAATCCCAGAAATACACTGGAGTGGGATTTAGATGCCCGCATCTTCAGTGGCTGCTGCCTACCTGCTGGATCATGTAAGAAATTACAGATTAAAAAAAAAAAAGTATGAGGACAGTTAAGTCAATATCCAAATTACTGTATGTAGTATGGAGGTGCTTTTATTAAAATGCTTAGAAGACTGAAGCTTCGCTTTAAGTTTTTAATTACATAAAAACCCTTTTAGCCTCATTTCCATGGGCTCTCCTGTTGAGTCCAATGCTTGCAGAGGCGTTTGCCGAAACAGTCAATTGAAATGAATAGGAAGCTGCAGATTGATTCTTGTATAAAGTATTTGGACCGTTGCACTGCCTCTATGTGTGTTGAGCTGTTCAGATGAGTTATGGCTATCTGATCCAACTCTTGGGGAGCATATGATTGGGCTCAGAAACATTTGCCAGGCAACCAGTTACAAACTCATTGTAGCTGGAATAAAAGGTTGCATCACATAACAAAAGGCGTATAATAATGTTTCTTTCTTCCCTTCACAGACCTAATCTTGTAGCACCCCATATACCTGCTGAACTTGCTAGTAAAATCAATGTTGAAGGTAAGAAAAATTTTCAGGTTTCAGCCTTTGCAAATATTTCTGCCCAACAGTGTTGATTTTGGCAGCAAATTTTGATTTAGTTTGTCTTAGACTTTTGAATAAAATGGCATTTTAGTTTTGGTCCCATTTTAGTCTTCTGTAATTGTATTTAGTCGACTAAATCTCCAGTATATTTTTACATTTTAGTTGACTAAAATCTCCAGTACATTTTAGTCGTCTAAAATCGAATGGGTGTTAAATTGTAATGCGTTCTTTAAAAAAGAAGTATGGGTTTAGGGGTTTTTCCATAATTATACTTACCTGGATGGATGCAGCATCGGTCCCCTGAGAACCGAGCGATTGAACATCACCGATGGCTCGGTTCTCAGAGCTACCCGAGCAGAGAGCTGCTGACTGTCAATCAGCAGCTCTCCGCTCTGCTCCCTCCTCGCTCACTGGTGTGCTGAGCTGTGGAGGGGCGGGGAGCGCCCATCTCGGGCTCTCAGCGTCTCACTGACAGGCTGAGACAGGTGTCAGTCCAGGCACCTGATGGATCCAGACTTCTATTTTCGGGATGACGCGGTGCCTGGACCGATTTCTGTGACGTCAGCAGAAAACTGGTCACTGAGTGCAAAATGAACTGCACTCCTGTGATCCATAGGAGGAGCCAAGCCAAACGAGCTTTGCCTGGACTTCTCCTGTAAGCATTTCTCTAAAATTTCCAAACTCATTATATACTGCCGGAGTGAAAAATGTAATATGTTATTATTTATGGTATTAAGGTTTGAACATGCACTACAGGCCACTATTAATTTTGACCTCAAATTTAAATTTAGTTTTGGTCATACTCTCGACTAAAATGCCATTTTTGTTTTAGTCGTATTTTATTCATCTCAATTGTTTTAGTTTTAGTCGTATTTTAGTAGACTAAAATAGTATTAATTTAGTCGGCGAAAATGTTGTTATTTGATGAAATTAACACTGCTGCCTAAACTGTTTTTTTTTTTCTGTGTTTATCCCTCTCCTGTGGGCCCAAGTAAGAAAAGTACATCATTTTGATTGCTCCATATCGTGACAATATTATGAACAGTAAAGTTTGGTTCTAGATTTTCCTTATTTAACTTGAAAACTATTGTTTTATAGCTGTTCAGAATTTGGCCGAAAAACAGGATCCAGGGGAGGGTACAGATGAAGGTAAGAAATAACATGGAGGAATCATACTTAGACTATCAAATCTCAAATGTATGATATAGCGGTATTTGATATCTGGCAAGACTAGAACACTTATACGTTAACAAAACACCAGAAAATTCCCCTCCAATTTACACTTTCTCTGACTTGCCAGTTCCATTGGGTACATATGCCCAAAACTAATCAACTTTATGAGCTGGAAAATGAGAGAGATAGCTGTAATGACCCATAACGGAGGAGGTCATTTTTAGGTTTTATTTTAATTAAGGTGAGCACATGAAAATACATGTGGCAATCTCATTTCCCCATAATTAAAACCTAACAATTTTGGTTGTACATCACATAATCCTTTATAATATCTTTTAATAAATTACTATTCAAATTAAACTGTGAAGAACTGAATAGTTCTAGGAGAACAGTGTGCAGTAGTGGCCTTTATTTTTTCCTAATCTGGCTCTATATTATTCTTGCCAGAATGGGGACAAGCCAGAGGCAATAAGGAGGTCATGTGACTTTTAAAATTGTAAACAGTATTTTCATCTAAGAACTTTTCTGCACCTTATACAGTGGGTTACTATTTATACTGGGTACTTTGTTCCCTTAAACCACTTAGATGTATGTGTTTACATTTACTGCCTTAGGACTCATGCACATGTCTGCAAGGAGGCTGTTCAGCATGCAATAGTGAACGGAACTTGGTTAAAATTCTTTCTACAACCAATGTATAACTCTTTTATAAATAAGCAAAAGTCCACAATATATCAAAAACATTGTTTTTGATACATGCAGTTATCTGGTATCCAAATATTTGGCTCTGGTACTGTTAACCTACAGATTTCATCTCTTATTTTTATGCTCTGGTCAAGCTTTTAGATCTTATAAGATTTGGGCACCCTTAATTTAAGCTACAGTGGTTAGACCATTGGGATTTTGGAGATCTTCTAAAGATTTTTTTTCAGGTGGATGGCCACTTTCTACACAACATAAATGTACATTTGGTTGGTCAAGAAAATAAGAATTTCTTTGAGTAGACTTTAAAGAGGAGCTCCAGGCTCCTTCAGAAAAAAATAAGTCAGCAGCTACAAACACTGTAGCTGCTTACTTTTAATATTAGGGCACTTACCTGTCCAGGCATCCAGTGGTGTCCTCACCTGAGCTGATTAAGGGAAACCGGCAGTAAAGCATTGCGGCTTCACAGCTGGCTTCCTACTGCGCATAAGCGACGTGCGCTGCGCTTTGTGAATTGGCCACAGTCTTCACAGACCTGTGAAATGTCCCACAAAGCTGCAGGAGGGGGCAACTTCCGACTCAGTTTGCCGCGGTGTTTGATCGCTCAGTTCTCAGTGCTGAGTCAACAGGGGACAGAGGCAGCATCGGCTTGATGCTGCATCCACCTAGGTGAGTATAAAAGTGTTATCATTTTCCCCCAAGCCATACTTTTGTTTTAACATTATTTTTCGCTACTTTTTCACAGATAAATCCCAAACCGTTGCAAGTCCTCCACCGCAAACAAATGGCTCTACGACTGTGACCTGCAAACAACGAGGAAAAGAATTCTCATTTGGTAAACAAGAAAAGTAAAATATAATACACTAAAAGTTTATAGACATTTACACCGATGAAAACATAGCTACGGTGCTTTGTAGAATCTCTGCTTTAAAAAAAACTTACAAAATAAGTTATAAAATTAGTTGTGCTTTGTACCTGCTTAAATGAGAGACTCCTATGTTTTTTCTTTTTAATGACCCTTTTTATTGTTATGAAACAGATTTGTTGTTACTCTTCCATGGAAAAAGAACTCATGATTTTTTTCTGAAAAAAATTAAAACTGACAAAAATAATTGATATTAATATTTTTTATACTATATTGTAAGTGTATCTATGGTTAAAATGTAAAATCATATATTTATTTCAATATTGCATTTCAATTATTTCTAGCCTACTTTTTATGCTGAATGATCTTGAAGTTTGTAAACTTATTCAGTGAAGAATACATAGTAGGTGAGGTTGAAAAAAGATACAAGTCCATCAAGTCCAACCTATGTGTGTGATTATATGTCAGTATTACATTGTATATCCCTGTATGTTGTGGTCGTTCAGCTTATCTACTAGTTTTAAAAATAGTTTAAAAAACTATCGATTGCATCCCCCCCTGCTGAGACCGCCACCTGTGGAAGGGAATTCCACATCTTTGCAGCTCTTACGGTAAAGAACCTTTTACGTAGTTTAATGAGTGGCCACGTGTCTTGTTAAGCTCCCTTCTGTGAAAAAGTTGAATCCATATTGTGGGGTCACCAGTACGGTATTTGTAAATTGAAATCATATCCCCTCTCAAGCGTCTCTTCTCCAGAGAGAATAAGTTCAGTGCTCACAACCTTTCCCCATAACTAATATCCTCCAGACCCTTTATTAGCTTAGTTGCCCTTCTTTGTACTCACTCCATTTCCCATACATCCTTCTTGAGGACTGGTGCCCAGAACTGGACAGCATACTCCAGGTGCGGCCGGACCAGAGTCTTGTAGAGCGGGAGAATTATCGTTTTATCTCTGGAGTTGATTCCCTTTTTAATGCATGCCAATATTCTGTTTGCTTTGTTAGCAGCAGCTTGGCATTGCATGCCATTGCTGAGCCTATCATCTACTAGGACCCCCAGATCCTTTTCCATCCTTGATACCCCCAGAGGTTCTCTACTCTCCAGTGAGTAGATTACATTCAAATTTGGCCACCCAAATGCATTATTTTACATTTTTCTACATTAAACCTCATTTGCCATGTAGTTGCCCACCCCATTAATTTGTTCAGATCTTTTTGTAAGGTTTCCACATCCTGCGGAGAAGTTATTGCCCTGCTTAGCTTAGTATTGTCTGCAAATACAGAGATTGAACTGTTTACCCCACCCTCCAGGTCGTTTATGAACAAAATAAATAGGATTGGTCCCAGCACAGAACCCTGTTAATACCACACATTTACTTCCTTGAATGCAGTCGCACATAATCACGATGTCCTGTGAAAATGTGTTGCTTGTGTCACACATTTTACAGCGCTTGCTGTCTAAACTACAGGAGGAGGACTTTTAAGAAACAGTCAGTATAGGGAACATCTGAAGGTCTGATGCACTTACCCAATCTATGCAGCGCTTCACCGGCAGCTTACCCTGCTCGGCGGTGACAGCTTTCCCTTCCCCTGCTCTCCACAGGCATCTGTGACTTCCGTTTCCTCCCTCCTCCTTTGCAGCCAGTCGGGAGTCTTCTCTTTTGGGCCAATCGGAAACCGGGTCTCAGATGTCCTTCTGATTGCCCAGATTGAGAATCAGTGTTACAACAGCGAATATTAATTCGCTGTTGTAGCACCTGGGTGGGCTCATGGCGCAATGCTCTGTGCTCTGAGCCCACCCTATTTTGAAGCCTATTAGAACCTATGGTTCCAATCAGGTGCTTAAAAAAAACCCCTGCCGCTGTAATTCGGGCGCCCCACGTCCTGAAAGGGGTCGGACGCTTGAATAGGGGTTAGCCATGGCGGCTGTGGATAGATTCATCCTATGCATGAATCTATCCATTATTCATATAGGGGGTGGCGTAGATAGAGGGGGGCAGCCACTAATGGAAGGACCACCACTGCATGGGATAGATGGTCCTCAGAATTTGAAAGTAAACCAAATGAATAAACAGAGGAGCAATATCAAAGCATGCAGCAAATCCATCAAGTTGCAGAAAGAGCTGGCCAGCAGATAGGCAGCACTCACAACATGAAAGTTAAAGCAGAGTTCTGCTTTAAAAAAAAAAAAAGGAAAAGTCAGCAGCTACAAATACTGCAGCTGCTGACTTTTTTAATAATCAGACCCTTACCTGTCCCAGGGTCTAGCGATGCGGGCGTACGAAGCCCCGCTCGTCTCCCCCTCCTCTCTGCAGCGCTGGCATTGTAACTGTGGGCGCCCGGTTGTGGCTTCACAGCCGGGCACCCACTACACATACGCGAACCGCGCCGCGCCTGGCCAGGCAGTCATCTGGGACCTGTGACGTGTCCCAGATGATTGCTGAGAGGGAGGGAGGAGAGGTGAACCGCGGAAGGTGAACTTCCTTCCGGCGCCGCGAGGAAGTGGGAGCTGGGACCCTCTAAAAAGAGGGTATCGGCTCCCCCCCCCCCCCCCCCCCAAAAAATGATATGCCAAATGTGGCATGCCAGGGGGTCACCTCCCTTAAAGCGGAAGTTCCATTTTTGGGTGAAACTCCACTTTAACTATTGTTTGTATTGCTATTACAATACTACTTAAAAAAAATGAAAGTGTATGCAGTGACTTTAGATCTTTAACCACCTCCAGTCCGGACCAATTCTGACATTTCTCTCATACATGTAAAAATCTGTATGCTTTTGCTATAAAATTACTTAGAACCCCCAAACATTATATATTTGTTTAAGCGGAGGCCCTGAAGATAAAATATTTGCTGCAATTTTTTATGTTGCACGATATTTGTGCAGTGGTTTCACAAACGCAAATTTGCAGGAAAAGATTTTAATGCATGTAAACACAATCTAATAATGCATTTTTTGGTATAATATAAAAGATGTTACGCCAAATAATTTGATACCCAACATGTCATGCATTAAAGTTGTGTACACCGTCGAATGGCAACAATCTATGGTACATTATATACTGTAATTCATAGGAGACATTTTAAAAGCCTTTACAGGTTAACTGTTTAGCAGTAGACAGGAGATCTGGCACTAGTTATTGCTCTCTGATGTTTCGTGGTGATAATCACATACATGGTGCAATCACTGTTTACAAATGCGTGTGGTACCTACATGCGCGTTCGCATTTGTTTTATTTAAATTTGGGTTTTTTTTCTTTTACACTTTTTTTTTTTTTCTCTCTATTTTTTTTTTTTTCTTTTTCTAAAGGGTTACTAAACCCTTGTCTTTTTCTTTTCTAAAAATAACAAACATGTCATACTTGCCTCCACTGTGCAATTAGTTTTGCACAGCGTGGCCTCGATCCTCCTTTTCTGAGGTCCCTCAGCGGAGCTGGTGGCTCCTCCTCCTCTCAAGTGACCCGTGGGAGAAGCACTCTCCTTTGGGACATCAGTGCGGGCGGCGCTCCCGTGTCCTGCTTCTGCATCTATTGACACAGAAAGCAGGACTCGGCCCTGCCCCCTGGTGCCTGCATCATTGGATTTGATTGACAGCAGAGGGAGCCAATGGCTGCGCTGCTATCAATCTATCCGATCAGGACACGAGACACTAGCCATAGCTGGTGTGCTCCTCTCAGGGGCAAGAAAGACAGGGCTCAGGTAAGTAAAACGGGGGTCTAAGTGGCTGCAGCACGAGACAAGGTTTTTCACCTTAATGCATAGAATGCATTAAGATGAAAAATCACAAGGGTTTACAACCCCTTTTAACTTTAGTGCTATCACAAGAGATGAACAACCTGCCATGTGATAGCATGGGCCGTGACCGTTCCTCTTTATGGGGAGACCTGAGATCTCTTGTCTGCCCTCCAAAGCAGCCAATCAAACCGATATCAGTTTGACTGGCTGCTTTGAAAGCCAGTAACAGCTTGTAAATAGACCAAAATCATCTTTGCTTCTGGTTTCTGACATCACAGAGGGGGAGGAACAATGGAAGTTCCTCTCACTCTGTGTAATGCATCTGATGCGACAGAGTGTATCAGTACCGAGCTCCTCTGTGTCAAAGAGCTTTAAAAGGCAGTGGGGTGGGGGGACCCCTTCTGCCACCTGTAAAAGTGATTGGCAACTGTATAGCCACTCAGGATCACTTTAGCTTTGTAGCGATTCGCCGGCTGAAGAAAATTAAATCTGGATATATGGGATCCTTACCCTAATACACTGGCAAGAAAAAAGTATGTGAACCTCTTAGCCAAAAACAGGAAATCAGTTAAAGTGATTGTGAAGTCTAACAGTTTTTCTTTTAAAATAACAAATATGTTATACTTACCTGCTTTGTACGTGCAATGGTTTTGCACAGAGCAGCGCCGATCCCCCGCCTTCCCGGTCCCCTGCCAGTGCTCCTGGCTCCTCCTCCTCTTGATGTGCCACCACAAGAAGCCATTTTCTATCATGGCACACCTGTGGGCTCAATCCCGAGCTGTGATGCCTGTGTCTATAGATGCAGACAACTTGGCGAGTCCCTTCCCCTGCTCCCTCATCACAGGATTTGATTGACAGCAGCAGGGGCCAATAATAACATTATTGGTAAGGTTATTATTGCATTTACCTATTTAATTTTTCCCAACACACTACTAGATGTTTCTCCCTGGCTAGTGACATAGTGCTTATAAGACTCCAAACTGTGTACTTTCAGCTGCCATCTTCTGCCACCGACACAAGCTGATAGTTTGCTGTCTCACCTGTTACCCAATACCTCATGGTTTGCTGTCTCACCTGTTGCCTAATACTTCAGAGACCCAGCCATGGGAACTAGGTTAGCGCCTGGGTTATTGAGCTTTTTACTGAACCTCATTAGTCTGAATTTATCTTTTTTTTAGTAAGCCACTGTGAATGAACCTCATTTAGCTACCAATGCTCACACCTCCCTATGAAATTTGTCTTGCTCTGCCTTAAGTGTACAATCTGCTCAACCCATCTACTGTAGGTCCATCCTTTCTTGGCAAACCCTCCACCTCTAAGCCCACTGGACCTGCTCAGAAGCCTTCTTCACATTGAAGATTTGCTTCCACTTTTGGAGGTGGGGGGTCGTCTACTGACATTGACCCCTGTCCATATAGGGATGCACGTTCCATCATGCTTGTGAAACATCTGTCCTACTGCAACAATTGGACACCTCCAAGGTCTCCTGTGAACCTGCCAATAAGTTTACTGCAGAAGCCAGGCTTCTGCCTGGTCTGCTGTAGACCTTTCACTATCTTTCTCATACAGATTTTTCTACCTTTTTTAATAGCATACACCATGTGATGGGTTATACTATCTATTTACACAGCGATGTAGTCCTTACATTGCTGAAACAAAATCGTCACATTCTGCGGTGCTATTTTATAGGACCCATAATTACTGAAAGTTTATATACTAGGCTACCATGGAGACCTTTTACTACAAGGATCCTCAGCCCAATTCTTTGCAACATATACGTAATTGCTGATGCTCACACGTCTCCCTTTCAAGTGATCCCATATCCTTCACAGGCTCCTTCCCCAACCTTGTACTGTCTGGGGTACTTGAGTCTAATCCTGACATCATTATTCACATTCTCCTTCAGCACAACCCTCCTTCGGGCGTTGGTTAAAAAGTTATGTAAGATATGGGGTTATGTAATGTGGGTGTCCAGAACATACTTACTTACAAGCTTTTATTTCCTTCCCTGGAAAGCCTATGGATCCAGTGAAGGTTCTCTTAGCGACCAACAGGTTGAGCACTTGTAAGGATATTATAACACAAAATTGCACAACTGCCATCCAGGAAACTAGGCATCATATGTATCATGAGACTGACATAAGTGAGGGCATACAAACAATTGGTGCTCTTGCATTTCTCCTGCAAACACAAGACGACATATTGGTAACAGAGGCTTTCCAACTGGGCCATGCCCGTGGTTTTTCATGCTTGTGCAGACTGATTGGAATTATTGGCTGAAGTGACCAGTTTAATTGTAATTTTTCATGGAATACAGCAAGGAGTTGTGTATGCAAATTGGCAAAGTTAGGAGGAGGTTACTTAAGTAGGGATCCACGGTCCCTGTCAAAAATCTGTGACCAGATTAGTATAAGATGGAGAAATAAACTGCCTGCATTTAAAGTAAGGACTGGTAATAATCCTAGGATGTGTTGCCAGAGTCAAGAGTAGGCCATAGTTAAAATATCAGTATCCTCCTTTGCTCCATTTAATGACGGTGCTATAGCCAAAACAAAAGAGAGGCTCTGAGAACAGTCAACAGTGCTAGGCTAAACAGGCAATTGTTTACATGTAGCCAAGCCATAGTGGTGGTATCCAGCCACTATCACAAGATTGAGTTCAGCCACAACCTCTTCTGGTGGGTTAAAAAGAAAAGAAAAAAGATACCTCCACTCCTTCATGGACTGGACTGGGTGCCAAATACTTGGCCGTAGCAGGGTGTGAAAATCTGTGAGGTGAAAGGGCAGTCCAGAAGATAATTTATCCATGTGTTGTAGCATGTAGGATATGCGTCTTTTTTTTTGCTGCCAAAGCACAGTCTATTTTTGCTTGAAATTCACTCAGGTATGACTACCTTATTGTCAGTTCAGCCCTCCCACTAACCCCAGTTAGTAACCATCACTGTCAGTCTAAGCAAATACGTGATCAAAAATAATTCTATCCTTTTACCAAACGAAGCCTATTATTCTTCAGCACAGAGTTCAGTGACTTTTTTTAAATGCATAAGATTTGCAATCCTTCCCATAAAAAATTTAACACTGACTTAATGTTGCATATTTTCCAACAACAGAGGCTTGGAATGCTAAAATCACAGATTTGAAGCAAAAAGTTGAAGCACTCTTTGATAAGAAATGTGGTGAGTATTTGTAACTTCATTTATGTTACTGTGGAATGTCAACCATATAAATGGAAAAAAGATATTTGGATCTTGGTATGTTAAAAGTCCAGACTATGGACAAACAGTGAAAAAGCTTTAAAACAAGCTTTCACTGACCTCTCTAGCTGCTTGTACAAACTCTTGGGGGGGGGGGGGGGGGAGTTTTCTTTTGCAAGGCAATATCATAATGTACTAGTATGCACTGCAAACTGGTACATTATGAAAGACTAGCCTTGAAACGAAGCCCTCCAGCAGCGTGTTGTCACCGCTGCAAAGGATTCCATCTTTGCCCGGTCTTCCTTCTGCATTTGCAGACTGCAGCCACTTGACTGGCCGAGCCACAATGACATCAGCACAGGAGTCTCGGCCACAGCACACGGGTCTGAAGGAAAGGACAGGTATGCCATTCCTTCAAAATGTATGCCCCAGTGACGCCACCAGCTGCTGCTCGCTATATTTCCTAAACGGTGTATGTTTAGGAGATATTCATTACCTTTGGGTAAGCTTTGGTATAAGCTTAACTGTAGGTAAAAAAAATCAAAATGTGGCATTAACTACCACTTTAAAGCAAATTTCAGGCAGATATAAAAGACACAGGTTAATGCAGTTCTGTATTTATAATAATGTGTCATTAAATGTATTTGTTAATGCAAGCAATGTAATTACCTGAATTTGTCTGGGTATTGGTCTCTTGCAATCCCTGTACAGCAAGGCTCAGACTGTGAGTGATAAAGGAAGCACAGGGAGCCAATCAGTTATGCTGCAGTGCAAGGACCATGCTCTTAGAGAGCAGAGTGACTAAGATGAGATCATCAGTCTGATGCTTGTTCTTCCACTGTTCAGTCACAAACTGGTAGAGGGACAAGAGCTGTGTTATTGATCTGCAGCAAAGAAGAAAAATGTCACCTCCGATGCTAGATAGTGCCGTGCTGTGTGGCAGAGTTGTGTAAATCTCAGGACAAGATGTTTTTCTTGTTTACACTGAGCTTGAGGCCGGGAAATCTCCCAGCCAACAGATAAATGAGGCAAAGGATACAGCCTTGTGCGGGAAGCTCTCACATATATGACAGCTTCCCAGCACAGGCACAGCCTGATCTGAATACTGGCTTACGTCTGTATGCCAATTTAGCATTGGTCTTAATTACCACCGATTTCCTAAGCTGAGAACTGGTGGTAGTTCTGTAAGAATTTGTCACTGCAATAGCGACAGTTTCTTAAAGGACGGTAGTAAGAAATACCTGCATTTGTCACATGTGTCGGTAATATTGCCTACACTGGTGCACATGCTTGCCTGAATTATGCACGTGTAGTTCTTAAGGGAACTACTGCCAGAAATCTGTTACTGCTATATTGAATTCCCCTAAGTGTCTTTCAAATTTAAAAAGCTGAGGTGGCATTCTGCAGAAATTATTAGTTTAGTATTCCTTTTTCTATTGTACACAATTATCTAAACTATAAATAAATACTATCTTGTGAATGTAATATATCCTTTAGGAGAAGCATTGGGAATGAAAGATCCATTCAAAGTTCCATTTGCCTTGTTTGAGTCCTATCCAGAAGACTTCTATGTGGAAGGTCTTCCAGAGGGTGTCCCATTCCGCAGACCGTCCACTTTTGGCATCCCTAGACTGGAGAAGATTCTCAGAAATCAATCAAAAATTAAATTTGTCATCAAGAAGTAAGACAAATGTACTGAGAATACTATGGCCTTTACTCAGTGAGGTGTAGAGTGCAAAGTGTAGTAACCTACAGCAACCAGTCATAAGAAAACAGGTTGCAGCGAGAAAGTAAAATGTTTTTTTTTTTTCTGTATTATTTTGTAAGCTTTTATGTTTGTAAATGTGTCTCAAAATGTGTAAATGTATTTTTATTGCTTATGCATACAATTTTTGTAATCTATTTATTTTTGCTAGACCAGAACTGTTTGAGGCTGCAGCTAAAGATTCATCATTACATTATCCACAAAGTAAGTACTCTTTTAAATTTTAAATGAGCCCTTTTTAAGAACCATATAAACTGTGTTTGTATTTGTTTTAGAATACTATACAGTAGTTAACTTGTGAGCGTGTAGGACATATATATTGTAGAAGTGTCATTAGGACTTGGTCTTAAAAACTACAGTGAAGGAAGCAAAAACTGAAATTGTGCGCTTTAATATCTTTACCTGCTCCAAAAAAATTCAATCTGGTGGTTTGCTATGGCCACAATGTCACCTTACTTTGGAGCTCCACATTTTAAGCCCAATTACACTGTAAAATTTAGAATAGTCCTTTTCGGTTCAAAAGCTAACCATGTCATAATTTTATTTCCTTTTGAAAAAAATATGGTTTTACTAAAATATATGTATTTTGTATACATTTTTAAGAAAGGATACAAGTCCAAAACACTCCTACCACAACATCTGGACATGAACATCTTAATATCATTCAGGTATCTTTACCAGGTATGTAGTAAAGTTACTCAGTTTTGTAGAAATATTTGAGTGAAAATACAGGACATTTTATAAAGAAGGTTATTCATGCAACCATGTCAGGGTTAAAGAAAAAAAAACTAAAAGATCTCTGCAACAGAAGAGCAGTTATACTCACCTTTCCAGTAGCATGTGTCTCCCACCATCCCTCCATTTGAGCATTGCAGCCTTCATCAATCTCTTGGACAATCAACACTTCAAGAGTGTCAGATGACTGTGTTTCCCATGGCACTCTGTGGTTTCTTTCTCTGACCTCTGCGATGCTACAGGACACAGGGGTTGGGGGATGTATCCAAGGGGCCATCTGATTCTATCTAAAGTGTTAAATGTTGAAGAGATTGAAAGAAGCTGCAGCACTGGAAAGGTAGAAGACCCCATCTATACTCTTCTATAGCATGGACATTCCTTTAGAATTTTCTTTTGCCCGAACAGGTTTGCTTTTAGTCACATACACAGAGTAGTTTTCATCCAATAGGATATGTGATATTTGACCTTTCTTTAAACGAGACCACTCAAGTGGTAGTTTTTTACAAAACTGAATGGGTATGTTTATGCAAATTTTGCTGGAAACACACATTTGCTTGTACAGTACATATGTATTATAATTATATTATAATATTTATCTATTTCAGTCTTTTAGCATCCTATTTTTCTGTATGTACTATAGTCCAATGTTGTATCTTCTTTGTTTTAAGATAAAATATCAAGATAAAAAAAATCTAATAAGGCAATAGCATAAGGTGAAATCATAAGTAATATCTTGCTAAAGCAGTACCATTTTTCAGCATGGTGGCTAACTGATGATCTAAAAACAAGGAATCACACAAAAACACTACCCTAATAGTCCATAAGGCCACAATGAAGAAAGTCTTAGAATTGTGTAATAAGTCCAAAGTCTAAACACACAGATCTGGCAAATAGGATCTGATGGGATCAAATAATCTGGAAATCAAGATCATAGGGTACTCCTCTTGCTGCTCCTTCAGTGAGACCTGTGGAGATCCAACTTGAACACTCATGAAACAAAGAAGAGAAGGGTGCATAAGTTATTGGGATTAGTATGTATTTATTCCATTATAAAAACATATGGAGACTTGCATCTGATAAAAACAATTGCCCAGTGTGAGAACATCAGCAAAAAATCAGTACTGGGAGAGCACTGTAAGAGCGTGAGAAACTTTCTAATCAGGGTTGCATCTGTAAGTGAGCGAGCTGGTCCTGCTGAAAAAATGAAAGCTGAAGTAAAGAGATGCTGCAGAAGTTAGAGGTTGCTACAAAATTCTTCTTCTTCCCCAGGAACATGCTGTGTGTATGAGTGTATGAAGGACGACTATGCCATGCCCCCTTTATCAAGCTTAGAGGATCAGTGTATTGCACCAGTATTTTATGGTCAAAAATTTCAGCAGTGGCGGCCCGTGCATGAGGGGCGCACGCCCCCCCCCCCAATCCATGTGTCCGGCCCCCTAATCTACATGCAGGGCTCCGGACACATGCATTCCATTCCAGGGTTTTTTTGGGTTTTTTTTTTTTAATCACATGATTAGAGCTAGAGGCTCAAAGAGGATTCTCCAATGCACCAGTCAAGAAAAAGGCAAACTACAACACTTGAAAGCTGCGAATTAACTATAGTTTTAAAGTATATAAAAACAGCTTGGGATAAGTTCAAGATGCAGACATAAGATAACAACATCTATTACCAACCATATAAACTGAATTACATCAATAACAATGCATCAATAAAAGTGTAGGACCTATAGACTAAAAAGGAGGTGGAGTCTACCCACAGAATAGAAAACACATTGAAGACATAGAAAACCACATTGAAACATAAGCAGATGTAAAATTATGGCCTCCTTCACACAGGGCATTTTATTCTATGCCCCATTAAGGGCCATGTTTTACCAGCACAGGGGTTTGCGTGCCAGCAGTCCCATTGCCTATTGGGACGCAACAGCTGCATTGACACAGCAGCTGCTTCAAATGTGTGACATTCATGTGGGTATATTGGGCCCATGCACCTGCATGGATGTCACCTCGGGAGCAGCAGCTATGTCTGTGCAGTCACTGCATTCCAATAGGCAATGGGACTGCTTGTACGGGGATGCATGCAGCACCTGTGCATCCCCTTGCTGGTAAACACAGCCCTGCATGGGACACAGATTAAGCTCCCCGTGTGAATGAGGCCTTAGTATATTAGAATGCCCTGCCCTATGCTGTCAGGCCTGCAGATATATATAAAAAAAATCAGTAGGGGCGCAATACCTAAATTTAGAACTGGTTTATTAAAAAAAAAGCTATGATTACAACGAGTGACCTGAAGACCTGTATATGATTTGAAACCGCTAACATATAATCCTCTTTCCTTGCATTGTTGTTGACTTGAATTTGAGGGGCACTCTCTGCATGGCAATTGTGTGTTCTATGTGTTTGCGTGAGTTATCCTCCCTCAATATAAAAACGTACAGAAAGTTAACTGGCTTTGACCAAATTAGGCCCTACTGTATGTGTGGAACAGTTCAGTATTCTTCATAAGGTGGAAAAGTTGTGGTGCTAGAAACATGAAATACAGTACAAACTATGTGATATTTCATAATCCTAAATAAAGTTTGTATTTCAGATGGGGATAACGAGAAAACAGGAAAAGTAGACAAAGCTCGCCAGTTGAGGGAACAAGTCAACGAACTGTTCAGCCGGAAATTTGGTAAGCTGTATGCAGCAAAGGCACTGTTCTCTACTCTGCCAGAAAAGATGTTAAATTATAATTCTAAAGTTCTCTCTTTGATTGTACTTGTAAAAATGTGGTCATAGTTAGGAAATTATTGTATCATCAAAAGACCAACTGTTTTGCATCACTCACATTCATTGTATAGCACAGCATGTATTGAGAGGAAGTGCATTATGAGTCAGAAATGTCCAGTTCAGTCAGCAGATTGGTCCTCAGGCATTGGTGTGTAGTATTGAAATCTCAGATCTTAAAACATGGTTGGTAGCAGGGGTTCTCAAACTTTTCCCACTAGGGTTTTACATAGTATACTGCTTGCTAGGTGTCGGCATTGGTTGTTATAACGCAATCTCCATTTTAGATTTTAGGTAGCTCTTCAGAGAAACTAAGGCATTTTGGTTCTTTAAAACAAGATAGACAGACAACAAAACAAAGGGGGAAACGGATGGGGGTTTTTATATGGCAATTCCTTTGACTCCTGTAGCTGTAATTGTCAAACCTAGAATGCACACAAATGCTCAGTTTGACTGTATATCTTTATAAGGGTGAACTCCAGGGAAAATAAACCAATTTTTGAACATTTGGTGTGTCAAAAAAATGACCTTTTAATGACAGGTGTCCCATGTGTGGATACTGCTGCTTTAGGTAATCTGTTGGTTTCATTAAAGGAGAAGTCCAGCCTGAGCTCATTCGGCTGGGCTTCTCCTATGGGTCACAGGAGTGCAATTTGTTTTGCACTCCTGTGACCCGTTTTCAGCAGAGAGTGGTCTGAAGTCCGCTTTCTGCTGACGTCACCAATGTTATTCCAGGCACCGCGTCATCACGACAAAGTCTAGATCCGCCAGGTGCCTGGACTGACACCCGTCTCTGCCTCTCAGCGAGCCCATGAGACAGCTGCTCCCTGCCCCTCCACAGCCCAGCGCTCCAGTGAGCGTGGAGGAGAAGAGCAGGAGAGCTGCTGATTGACAGACAGCAGCTCTCCACTCGGTGAGGTGAGAGAACCAATCCATCGACTGTGTTCAGTGGCTCGGCTCTCAGTGTAGAGGTGCCGGGGGACAGATGCAGCCTCGGGCCGAAGCTGCATCCACCTAGGTAAGTATGATTATGGGATAAAAAAAAAATCCCATACTTCTCTTTTAATCCCATCCACTATTGTAGGCGCTGAACTTCCGAAGCTGAAATGTACAGTTTTGGCTCTAGTACAGTGATGATAGTGGGTTGCTCGGTTTCCACCTAATATATTCAAAAAACTTGTTTTTTCCTTAACGTACATCACAGGACACAGGGCACTTCATATATGACTACTTTGTGTTATTTTGCCACCTTAAGGTTAACTGACACCGGGCAGAAAAAGTTGGAATTCATGCCCTCCCAGTTCAGATAAGCCTCGATTTTTAGGTTGTGCCCTTAGTTAATGGATGTGCCTACAGATGTCTCTCTCAAGATCTTCTTTCATGGACTTAGTCCCCTATTTTGTGGTCTATAATTAACACCCCTTCTGGGGCAGAGAAGGGCTTCATCCAAATTGGTGTTCTGCAGCCAGGTTTCAAAAAAGGACCATACCCCAACCTCACATGTAACAACAGGAACGTCTGTAATGTTGCCAGTTGGAGCTGGAGCCTGCCAGCAACAATCGCCAGGGTATTGTGTATCATGTGATCTCACTGGCAGGGAGCTTAAGTGATACAGGGCAGTGATTCCCCTGGAGGGGAGTGAAGTCCCTGAATGCCCTATGAGGCTCCCCTGACGGGACGATAAAGTTCAAACCTTTTGGCTCTGCAACATGGGTTGGTGAGTGCCTCTGGTGGAACATGTGGTTTGAGCAGTGTAGACCTCACGGTAGCAGTGCTCAGGAGGGACTGCGCATGTGCCGATGACGTCATTGCACAAGACTGCGCATTTGTGGGCACCATTTTATCAGTTCCCGGTGCCCAGTAACACGTGCGATCGCAGGTTCCTGACTCCCAACACCACAGGACAGCTCCAGCGGCTCAGCTACTTTCAGCCACACTGACTGCACAGCTGCAGCTGCATACATTGCATCAGCTGTGGGGTACAACAAGTATTGGGACACTTGTCAATTGGCGGCGACTTGCCATTTAAGTGTTCTTGATTGGGTCAACATGTCTGTGAACTGGGTGACTGCTCCCTTTTATAGGCTATAAATGGCCTACTAGTCCCCAGAAAGCTTTTGTCTTGCACAGGCAGTGAGGTGGAAGGAAGAACTATGGGGTGGTCTCCCAAATTCCTCCATCAGGAAGGGAGGACCCTCTGCACAGATTGTCCTGTAATGGCTTCCCAAAGGATCAGATTAGCTCTGAATCCCTGTCCTTCTTTGGTTTGCAGAATCAGCTTTCAGGGGTTCCTACTAGCTTGGAACGCCTGAGACGCAAGAGTGGGCACTGTCCTTCCCCTACTCCCCTTTTTTGGGAGGATGAGGCATCTGAGAAACCTCCTCAAAATGAGAATAAAAGGGAAGTTGTTGAGGTTTGGGAATCCTTTATGGATTAGTTCTCCCAAGAGAAATCTTAGGGTCCCAGACTGTCGTAGAAAACCAGTGGGCTTCCCAGCGGATGTGGTGCACACTAACTTGAAGATTTTGGCCTTTTTTGCTGTGTTGCCCACCAGTCATATTCAGTGCTTTGGGACATCCCATATTGTCATGAACATGAAGAGTCCTGTGTCCTGCAATATACGATTAAGTTAGGATTTTTGGTTTACCTGTAAACTTCTTTTCTTGGAGTACATCGCAGGACCACGGATCCCCCCTTCTCTCTCTGTTCCTCATTGCCTGCAACAAAACTGAGGATTAGCTGAGCTGTGAAGCCTTGACAGGGAACTCTTGCCTTTTTTGTCCATTCACACAAGGGTGGCAGCAAAACTCAAGTAATCATGAATATGAAGTGTCCTGTGATGTACTCCTAGAAAATGATTTTACAAGTAATACAAAAATCCAAATTTCCCAGCGTTTTAGCTTTAAAAAAAAAAAGTAATTCCAATGTTAAACATCTTGTTGGAAGTAAGATATGTGTTACTTTGTTAGTGGACAGAATGCACTTTAGAGACTGCCTATTGTGCTAAACAAGGAGTGCTGTGTATAAATAAAGTGGAACAAGCAGTTCTGGAGGTAGACTGCCACACAGGGAGTCTGTCCTGCTATGAGATTTTACCATGGACAGACTGTCTTCAAGATGATGTATTTGAGATCTCAAATGATTTCCCTGTGATGAAAATGCCACGAGGACAGACAATTCTGAAGAGTATCTGCTATGCAAAGAGTGTGTCCTGAAGAAAACTGTTCTGTCTATAAATTGCCCTGGAAGGAGACTACTATAATATTATATTGCCCAGGAGGGAGATAGCAACATGGAAAGATTGCCCTGGAAATGAAGTAGCAGCTGGGGAGACTGCCAAGGGGTGTCTGTTATGTGGGACTGTTTTGGACCAAGACAGCTATGTTAGTAGTTACCATGTAGAAATATTGCCTTGGAAAAGAGACTGCAATGTGCAGCAGCTATTAGAAGCCTTTAGCAACCTTGCCATTTATTCTGCAGCATGCATGTTTGTGGGGGTTGCTGGATTTTTAATTTTTTTTTTTTTTTTTGCACTTTCTGTCCAGTTCAGGTGGCCTATGCATCTGAACTGTTATAAGCAGCTTTCTTTAAAATCCTATTACTACTAAGTAATGGTACACTTTGACACGTTCAGATGTGTTAGAATAAGGAAGCCCTCTTTCCTGTCTTCTGTGAGGCCTGACTTACAAATTGGATGTTTGCAGATAAAAAGATTGTTTGGTGGTAAAATTATTTACCAATACTCCAACAGTTACCTCATATATGACCTAGTGGGTGTCTCCTGCAACCAGCTGAGGATGCTACTTCAAAAAATAACTGTTGGTCATAAGTTTATGTAATATCCTTTATTTCTCACCCAGCATTGCTCCTTACTATTGCTACATTACCTTAGAGGGATATTACACAAATTGATTTTGGACACTATATTGCACTACATTTGTACATACCTTTTTTGTAGTGTCCAACAGCCTGGTAAGGATGTACTGTTCTACCACAGGGGCCCAGTGTGCTAACATTTAGCAATGCTATGTTTATAGGTGAAGCCATTGGAATGAACTATCCAGTGAAAGTCCCCTACAGAAAAATTACTGCTAACCCAGGATGTGTAGTAGTAGATGGTATGCCACCAGGTGTTACTTTTAAAGCCCCCAGTTACCTAGAAATAAGCTCTATGAGAAGAATTCTGGACTCTGGAGAATTCATAAAATTTACAGTTATAAGGTGAGTGAAATAATATATACATGATACTGTCAGCGGATGTCTATTAATAAAATACATGTTTTAGATCCTAATTGGACTTGAGTCATCTCTGAAAACATTGGCTTTTTTGATTTTGTGTTACTAGTTTTGGAAGTGAGAACAGTTAAAAATGCCATGTTGCTAAAAAAAAAATGAACAGGTGAGAAGAATATTAAAGTGGAGGTAAATTTAAAATGTAAAAAAATTGCAAACGGGCCGCACTTCTTTGTAGAAGAGACATGCTAAGTGTATTGTATAATAATACACACTTGCCTGCTTGCAGTCTTCTAATGTACTTCGAATGTACACTGAGCTGCACATGCATAGCTCAACGTGAATGCTTGGCACACTCCTGCTGTGATGGAATTACTGACTCCCAAGCCCATACATGCAGTGAGGTCATCCCCCACTGGCCAATCAAGAGGCTAAAAACCTTGCTTTGCCTTTTACCTTCGCTTGAAGGGGGAGATGAGTATTGTGCCAAATTAGTTCTACTTTAAAATACCCACAAAGATACTGTATGTGTTTTGTTCATGTGAATGGCAGAAAACTGAATGTCTTGGTACACAGACAGCATAATGAGTAGGAGAAATTAATGCAAACAAGTCTTACAGCCTTGTAGTATCAATTGCATCTTAACTTGGAACAATTCCCCTTATCTAGTTAGGGGCAAGATTGATTTTCCAGTGCCATTATGGTTCCTGTAGTGAGAATCCCTATCAAGGGTCCACTGGGAAACCAGACTACACATACACTAGAATTTTTCCCTTTACAATATCCAAATGCATGCCATTCAGTCACCCTGATATTGAAACGGGTATCTGCATATTGGGTAAAAATGATTTTGTCTGACTAAAAACAGGCTGTGTTGTGTATGGGTACCTTTTTAGACATTTTGTATTATGTAGGGTTACATATCTGTTTACAGAAGTTATATATGTATTTTATTGAATGAAGACTTTGAAAATTAACTGACCAACACATGTCTGGGTAAAGGAAATCTAGAAACGGCGTCTTTCTGAAGGATCAGAGTGTAAACAAGCCACACAACCAGGAAATCATGTTTTTTTTTTTTTTTTTTCTGGGTTAAAAGTGGAAGTCCTCAACCAAGAAATATCCTAAATGAAGTAACAAACAGTGATGGTGTAAAATACGCACAACAAGCATCTAATGGTTTTACTTTAGTTTTGGAAAGGATAAGTAAATGGAATATATCAGAAATGTTAATATTTTATTTGTACATTTCTTATAGGCCTTTTCCTGGATTGGTGTTAAATACTCGTAAGTATTTTCATGGCCTGAAAAGCATCTTTTAATGTCAAAACATTTTTATTTCAAAGTTATACATAAAGCATAAGTCTTACAAAAGTAAACATTAGTATATGAGCAGAGGAATTGAAACTTTTAATAGCTATGACAGATAGAAACAAGAACAGAGACTTTAGGTCAGTTCCGGAACTTTGGAGATGATCATCTGTCAGTATATATTTAAAAGAACTGATTAAAGCTGGAGGCGGGATCCGCACCCACCAACACCCCGAATGGGATCTAACTGTGCCAGACGGGGGATCCCTGACCCTTCCTTTATTCTAAACCCCTTCTTCTGGGAAGAGGCCTATACCGGATCTTGAACATCAGACCATAATAAAATTGATGAAAACTCAGACTCTACTTGAAATCTTAAACGGTAGACCTCAAGACTAATATAAACTTGGGTATAGAAAAGAAGAGCAGAAGGAAAGTCATAGAGGCTCAGAGTGAGCAGAAAGGAGAAAGAAACAAGAGGAGCATCACTGAGAGTGCACTATCCTGGCCGTGAAGGGGACTCCAAGAGAACGCCCACCTGTTGGGCCCATGTTTCCCATACTATTTCAAAGTTGTCCGTTGTTTTTAGCAATATACTAGAGAGCTTTTCTTGCAACATTATCCAGGATATTTTCTATTTAGCCGCAGGAAATGAGACTTTTGGTTGTTTCCAGGCCTTAGCCACTGTGAGCTTAGCACCTAGCAATATAAAATGAATTAACCTCCGAGAGGGTTTGGAAAACATTGGGATCTGTGCATTTAAGACGGCAATCATTGGAGTTCTGGGGATCCGACCTCCAACCAGCCTGTCAATTAGGTTAAAAATGTTCTTCGAAAAGGAGCGTATTCTAGGGCATTCCCACCATATGTGGGCCATTGTGCCTATATGTCTGCAACTTCTGAAGCATAGAGGATCCGCAGCGGGGTAGATCGAGGCCAGTCTGGAGGGGGTATAGTACCACCGAGAAATCACTTTCAGGCTGGCTTCCATCAATGCAGTGTTGAGGATACCTTTAAAAGACTCTAAATAGGCGCCGCTCCTTTTATGAGTATGGAGATAAATGTGGGCGTTTGTTGGCAAATGCATTGAGAGCAAAACGCACACAATCATACATACCAGCCCTCCTGACCCCATCAGGGTCCAAGATTCACACTTCATCGGACCTAGCAGCGGCCTTTCGAGAATTTTATTCAAAGCTTTATAATTTGGACGCACACAGGCCACTGGATCGTCGACCCCCTCCCTATCAAACATACGGGAATACCTTCAAGAGGCCAAACTTCCCTCTCTTATGGAAGCCGAATGGGAACTACTCTCCCAACCACTTAACGTAGGTGAGCTCGCAGACGCCATAGCAGACACAACCGGGGAAGGCCCCTGGGCCTGATGGCTTCACCCTACTATATTACAAAACATTTCAGACACAGTTAGCACCCCAATTCATCACAGCCTTCAGTGCCAAACTAGAAGGGCATAAAGTCCCCCCTGACATGCTACAAGCTTCTATCTCTGTACTCCCTAAGCCCGGAAAGGACCCGTTACTATGCTCCAGCTACAGGCCCATTTCTCTTCTAAATTGTGACATCAAGCTCCTCACGAAAATTATAGCCTCCAGATTCAATAGCCTAATGCAACACTTGGTAGCACATGACCAGGTGGGTTTCATACGGACTTGTGAAGCGAGAGATAACACTATCTGGACAATAAACGTAATAAAGAAGGCGAAAAGCTCCAACACCCCTCTTTTACTCCTATCCACTGATGCCGAGAAGGCTTTTGATAGAGTGGACTGGGGATTTCTCCGGGAAGCACTGTTCTTTTGGGATGCCGAAGCCCATCCTAGACTGGATCTCTGCCCTCTATTCTAATCCCACAGCCACGGTACGGGTGAATGGGATAGAATCTGACATCTTTGCGATCTCCAATGGAACTAGGCAGGGATGCCCACTTTCCCCTTTACTGTTTGTCCTTTCCCTCTTTTCCATTTCCCTTTCTCACTCTCTCTTCTTCTTTTTATTTTCCCTTATTCATTTCCTCTATTTTAATCCAAAAAACTTGGTATGATTCGACCTCAGTCGGTCAACCAGCAGCACCCTTCCCCTATGTACAGATACTTAATTTCTTCTTGGATACTAGGGGAAATCCATAGAGCATCATAATTGATCAGTTCCACTGTCAAGGTGAAGCCCTAGTCCTATACCCCCAGGGTATCCGAGTATCTTGTATGCTTACTGAACTGTGTCTGTTATATAATCTTGAGTTTACTTATCTTTTGTTCAGATACCACTGCCTGATGTCCATGTGTAGGCTACTTTGTTTACACTACATATTCTGTGAAGTTATCGTTTCATTGTATGTCGCATACCACTAAATAGAAAATTTAAAAAAAAAAAAACTCGAAATAGGCATTCTGCCAGTTATCCAGATCCCACTGGAATTGGAAGTCGTATTACCAGGCATTCATAAAAGCTTCCTTGGAGGCCGTAGAGATAAGTGACAAGTAGATCACCGAGATCCCCCCCCCCTTCTGGTCCATGGCTTGACCACACCACAGCTCGTAGTCGGTAAACTTTGGTGGGAGAGGTTTTTCCTTCCAGAGAGAATTTAGAAAGTGCGTAATTTGGCTAAACCGGAATCGTTCTGAGTTGGGTAGATCCAGTTTTTTGATACAGTGATTAAGGGTGAAGGGGCCTGCTGCTGTAAAGAATCGACCAATTCGGTAAAGTCCCTTCTCCAACCACCATTTGAATGCTAAGACATTTTCCCCGGGGGGAAAGTTCGGATTGTTAAAGAGATGAGTTAAGGGTCTGTATGAGGAGACTAAAGCAGTCGAGGAGTGTAGTGTATCCCAGAGGGCAAAGGAGTGGGACAAGGTTGGGGCTAAAATCGGGGGTCTGTCTTTCGGGAGACTCCAAAGTAGCAAATCTAGCGTGAATCGAGGAACAGCCTGTTTTTCTATATGTACCCAGTCTGGCTTTTCAAATCTAGAATAAACTACGGACAGCTGAGCTAGCCTGGCTGCCTGGTAGTACTTTTGGCGGTGGGGTAAGCCAAGACCTCCCTTCCTTCTATGTAGGTATAGTGCTTTTTGTGGTATCCTATACCCTGCCTTTCCCCAGATAAATCTCAGTAGTTTACTTTGGAATGATTTAATGTGGTCTTTCCGTATGGGTATGGGGAGAGAGCGAAAAAGGTATAATAACCGCGGGAGTTACGTCATTTTTATGGAGTTTACCCTCCCCAACCATGGCGGGTTATTTTTAGACCAAGTATTTAGATCTGTTTCTAGCTTTCGGTACAGAGGGGGGTAGTTATTCGCGTACAGGGTTTCTGTCCTAGATGTCAGGTTGATGCCCAAGTACTTAATGGAAGAATCACTCCAAGCGAACTTGAAGGATTGTTTTAAGAGAGCTACCGTGTCGTTCTGTAGTGAAATGTTCAGGGCTTGGGATTTGGTGTAATTCACCTGTATGCCTTATATCGTTGCGAAGTCATCCAATGTTTTGCATATGTTCGGAAGGGAGGTAATGGGGGAGGTGACAAACAGCAAAATGTCGTCCTCAAAGAGGCCGCATTTATATGTTTGGGGGCCACAGGAGACCCCCTGTATGTTCGGATTTTGGCGAATTGGCCAGTATCTCAATGGCTATCGCGAAAATGAGCAGGGATAAAGGGCAGCCTTGTCTAGTCCCTTTCTGTATAGGGATGGGCTTGGAGTAACACCCCTTAGTCTGATATGTGCTGTAGGGTTAGAGTATAATGTGCGCATCAGACCTAAGAAACGTGTGCCGAAACCCCAGCGTTCTGAAATTGCAAAGAGATAAGGCCAGGACACTGAGTCAAAGGCCTTGTGTAGGTCCAGAGAGAGGAGCATCCCCGATTGCTTGGGACCACCCACCCAATTTGTTTGGAGGATGGAAACAATATCTATCGCCCGCCTTATGTGATCGGGGTCCTGCCTACCTGGGATAAACCCCACTTGATCCTTGTGTATATACGTGCTGATGAATGCAGCCAAGCAGTTCGCTATGACTTTAGTTAAGATTTTTAAATCACTGTTAATAAGAGAAATGGGTCGGTAATTGCCAATTTCTCCTGGATTCTTGTCCGGCTTGGGAATAACTGCGATATATGCCATGTTAAGTTGGGGATCAAGAGGATTTCCCTACGTCTTTGCATTTAGGAATTTCGTTAGATGCAGGACTATAATAGGGGGCCCCGGGGCCGATCCTGTCTTTAGGTCCTTAATCACCCCCAGTACCTCTCCATCAGTAAAGGGGGCTTCGAGCTCCCCTTTGTGCTCTGGGAGAGAGAGACGGTATGGGAAGATTGTCCAGGAATTTGTGTAAGAAAGCGCTGTTCCGCTTGTGTGTGGACTATAGAGATTCGTGTAGAATGCATGGAAAGCGTCCAAAATCTTGGAGGGGTTGGAAGTGGTGCCCTTACCAGGTATCCTAATCTTTGGCATGGTGTATGATCTGAAGCGGGGCGTTAACCTAGCGGCCAACATGGAGCCCATCTTGTCCCCATGGGTGTAAAATCTATTCCTGCCCCATCTGATTTGTTTTTCTGCTTTGGCTGTGAGAGCCAGATTGAGCTCCAGCCTAGCCTTGTCTAGTTGTGTTGCCGTAATGGGGAAGGGGTTCAGTTTATGCTGGGCTCTCAGCTGTGTATATATCCCTTCCAGCCTCCCTATGTCCACCTCCCTCTCCCTCTTAATCTGGGCTGGCATCCTAATGATTTCCCTTCTCATAAAGGTCTTGTGAGCCACCCACAGGGTTTCAGATGCTATCCCTCCTACGTTGTTGAATAGGAAGTATTCCTTCAGAGCTTTGTCCAGCATGGTAACTCAGACAAGGTTCTCAGAATAGATTCGTTCAGTCTCCAGTGTCTCTGGCCCGGCCTCGAGCCATGTGTATGAATAGACATGATCACTAGGGAGTGATCTGACAAGACAGTGTCTCTGATGTGAGATTTTACAATTAGTGTGATAGTACGATTCGGGACCAACAGATGGTCAATGCGGGCATAGGAGTTGTGAGGATGAGAGAAGTGCGTGTAATCACGCTTAGTGGAATTCAGTTCTCTCCAAACATCGGTCAAACCCTGGGCATGTATGAGTTTCGCTATTTTTAAGCTCTCTTTGGTTGGCCGTGTCAGTTGGGTTGAGGGAGGTTTAGTTTTATCCAGTCCCTGGTCAAATGCTGTGTTGGAGCCTCCTCCAAAGATGACCGTGCCCTCCATCTTGGGGGCGAGTGTTTCGAAAAGATGTTTAAAAAAGGCCGCTTGACCTTTGTTGGGAGCGTAGTAAGATATTAGGGCGTATAGGTGGCCCTCGATCGTACCCTTCACTAGGATAAATCTGCCCTCCGTATCTTTCTTGTCAGCTATCCAGGTGAATTTGCATGTTTTTGCAAATAAAATAGCCACCCCCTTGGACTTATTGACCGCACTGGCCATATGGAAGTTAGGGAAGTGTGAGTGGAGGAACTTGGGACCATAGCGAATCGGGAAGTGGGTTTATGGTATCATTACAATGTCCAGGTTAGAGGATTTGTATGCGTTAAAGAGTTTCCTATGTTTGAGGGGGAATTCAGACCCTGGACATTAGCCGATCTTCAAGCACATGTGCGGTAGACTCGGGCACTTTCACCGCAGGGAAAGAGTCTGCAGTTCCTCCCTCGCCTCCTGGACGGGGGAGGTGCAGTTAGGGAATCCATCACTAGAGGCAACAGAGCAAAAAATATTGAATAAAACAAAACTGTTAATGAACAGATAAAGAACACCGGAGGATACTACTCCTGGAATCTTTAGGGAGTCAGTTTCCTAGGAAAAGAGAAGAGTTTGATGCGGGTGCATCAGAATATTTTGGTTCCAAACTAAGCGATAGGCAGAGGCTCATCTATGTCCTTTGTGCGACGATCGTCGGGCCTTGGGTTTACTCCATAGGGGATCCAGCGGGCTAGTAGGAGGCGGGCGTTTGTTTGGTCCCGAGGACGATGACAAAGTCTCCATTTCCATCTCCTGGGAAATAATCTTCAGATTGAGAAGCAACTTTTCTCCTATGGCGAAGTTGGAGAAGGCTTGGTTTTGGCCTTTGTAGGTGTTGGCCCATCTGTATTTGACCTCTTTCTGGGTCAGAGCATTCAGTAGCAGTTTCAGGGTCTGTCTGCGCTGTATGGTGGCCTGTTCTCCAGGTCATCTATGCGGGTTATGGAGGGTAAAAATGAGATCAGAGTTCTGATGTGAAACAGCAGCAGTCTGATCCAGCTTGCATTCAGTGGCATCCATCCTGGATCCTATATTTTGGAGGTCTGCTTTAATATCCCCTTTGATTTTGGCAGCTGTGGAGGCTAGCCCTTTCTCCAGAAGAGTAGACAGTTTTAGATATAGATCTGCCGCATTCAAAAATTGGTCAGGGCCTGTAGCACCATGAGGTGAGATTCCTGTGTGAGGAGAATCTGCAGGCCCAGCCGGGGAGTAGGTCTGATCCCTGAATGAGTGACTCAGGAGGGACTCTGTGGATGCAGGAGAGGGTGTAAATGCTTGTTGCCCATAGCCCTGTATCCCAGGGGTGAAAGTTAGGAGAGCGGGGGCCAGGACTTGCCTGCTTTCCTGTGTCCCTTCTGAGGCATGAGGCTGAGCGACGCTGCAGCTGCGGTAGCCATCTTGGTACACCCGGGAAGGGTGGAGGCGGCGAATTCCGGCCCTAAATTATGCCTGGCGCCCAATCGGGGCATACAGGTGTGAGCACGGGGGGGCAAATCCCGTTTCTCCGGCATCCGTGCGTGGCGGGAGCGGTTGCTGTGGGCGCTGCTGTCCGGGATGGCGCGGAGCTCCGAGTTCAAGAGGCCATCTCAGAACTCTCGCGCATGCTCACCCCCGAAAAGCATCTTTTAATGTTCCTCAAGGCTCAGGGCATAAATTGTATAAAAAGTTTCCAGGTCAGAGTTGATGTTTTAATGGCCAATTATCTTCTGAAGTCAAATATTTACTTGAATAGAGTTTACTTGGTGTCACTTTGTCTCAAAATAATTGCATATGGAACGCTACTAAATTGTCAAACTTGATTAATAATAAATGGAGTGCATATGACACAACCACCTAAAAAAACATGTCCACCAAAACTCAGTGATTAGGCAAGAAAGGCATTCGTCACATAAGATAGAGGCCAGTAATAACTCTAAAGGAAATGTAGCAATCTGTGGGTGACACATTTGAGAAGTTATGCAGTTGGACAGTTATAATCTGTATGCTTCACAAAGGTGTGCCTTTATAGAACAGTTCTGGAAGTGACGTTCCACTGCTAGGGTCTCCCAAACTATCTTGGTCTCCACAGCAACGTTTCAAGGTTTCTGCCCCTTTGACAAGCTTGGAGACCAAGATAGCTCGAGAGACCTTGCAGTATTGCGTCCTAGCTGCGGAATGACGCTTTCAGTCCACCGTGGTTGACAGTAAGGCGGCTTTCCTTATTGGCATGTTACAGCAACTTCCCCCATACTGTTCCATACATTTTGCCTAGCTTGCCCATTCTAATCCACCGGTGGCCACAGGTGGCATAGATGACAAAACAACGCATGGCACAGCATTACGGTTACACTATCTGGAGTGAGATGTCTTCCTATGTAAGTGACGTTTATTTTTAATCAAAGAAGATTATCAGTGTTCACTTCACTTTGGAATTACTGTTTTTTATATGTGAACTGGCTCTTCAAGTTGTTCCCTTGTTTGGGGGTATGAGTTAGACGAATCAAGGCTTCATTCCCCACCCCATCTATGTGAAGGATTGTGGGAAATTACATTTTTTTGTGAACTACAATGTAGATCCACATACACGCCCAATAAAGCCTGTTTTGGAACAATGCATGGCCTTTTCTGCAAGACAAATGAGGGGCTACGTAGCACACATAAAAAGGTAAAATTTGCAATTGCTTAAGTAAAAAAAAAAAAAACATATGATCTGGGTACATAGCAGGCATAGGTGGTGTTTTTTTGTTGTTTTTTTTTTTTGGTTTTTTTGAACGCTTGGCTGTGATGTCTTTGCATGGCCCAGTCAAAAACACATACTTTTAAAACTTGAGACAAATTCTCAATAGTATCAAAGTTGCTGTTGATCAATGGTCTCAATCCAACTTAACCAAAACTTTTGCCCAAAGGTGGCTCTACAAGGTACTGACTCAAGAAGTGGGTGTTGCAAATACTTATCCAAATCACTGTATATAAAATATTCTGAAATTTGATAGAAGAAAACCTATTCTGTGAGATTTGTTCAAATAAGGACCCTTGAGATAAAGACTATTCAGTTTGGTGCGTTAAAGGCTGCCTAGGCAATATAGTATAACACTGAGCAGATTACAAAAGGCATATTTATTTAAAGAGCTCTAAATACAGATTTGTCTTTGTGTCTTTCAGAAGCACTGGAAGAGAGTGAATCTTGGCCTTCTACAGAAACTAGTAATTATACCTTTCAAAATGCAGTTCTTAACCATCATAATATCTTTATGCAGACATATACTGAAACCATAACTAAAAATAAAGTAAAAACAAGTGAAGGGCTGAAATGCTCTTCCTGAAGAAACTTCTGCTCCAGGCTCCCTCATGTGCTGCTCACACTAACAAAAGCTGAGGCATTTTTTTTTCGAGACCCCACAGCTAGGAGCTTTGGATAAATGTTTTTGAGGGAAGTTGTTCTTTATTTCTTCATCCCTAAATTAGGCTTGATGTAGTCATTTCTAACTTACGAATCCTGTTGTTTTGCTACCTAGAGGAAACTGTAACAAGAACCAGTCAGAAGTGCCTAGAGAAGGTATTTATCATATGTTGCTATTAGAAAAGAAGTCATTCCAAAAGGATGAACTTGTAGTCTGTTTTACATAACCGTGTAATGTTTACAGGTTAAGGGCACACACACAGTGCAGTGACCTGGCTGTTTTCCGCACTGGATAGACGCAGGCCACCACTGTGGCACATGGAAGACAATTGTTATCTGAAATAAAAATTGCTGTGCTAAAAGTGACTGAACAAAATATAACTGAGCTGCCATCACACCAAATGTAGGATACACTATACCAATAAACAGTGAAATACAAAAAGTGCAGCGCTTAAAACAAAATATGATGTAATATGATAGTCCACAGTAAACCAGTGAGGTAGATGAAAGTTATCACATAATGGTTCACAGTATCATTCATGACTGACCTCAACCAGTGAGTTATTAAGAAACAAATATGTGTGTGTGTGATCTTCCTCTTTAATTGCACAACAAATGCAGGCAGACACCAACTTGTGCTCTCTCAACCACTCTGAGGCTTACAAGAGAGATTGGGACCCTCAAATGAGAAGTCCGTGATGTTTTCATCAATATGAGGCACCATGGAATGATGTAGATTACAAGTCTCCCCGTTCAGTCAAGATCAGGCATAAAAGACTAAACGGGACCACTTCCCATACTGTAAATCCGGTATACGTTTAGCTTAAAACTGGTTAAAAACACTCACATGAACGCTATGCATAGAAACACATGTAAACTACAATTCATAGAATCCTCAGAGGTATGTGCACTGCCGTCGTGGCTTCCAGCTCCATGTACCCTAGAGGATTCTGGGAATTGTAGTATAAATGGTTTGATGATTCATCAGTGAACTTCTATTTTGGTTGTAAATATATGTAAGTGATATGTATATTCATTTTCTTTTGGTTGCTAGAACCACAAGAGGAATTAAACATAAAGGAGGAACCAGACCCATAAAGCAGGACCATTATCATTTCTAAGGTAGTATTTACTATGACTTTATATACAAAAGATTTATTTTGCTTTTTATAAATACTGAAACGGTTTCACAAGCCAGAATGAACCAATGAAATATATTCAGCACAAAGAAAAAAACTTGTAACGTAAGAAACTAGGATGTGTCTTTTTTCTCAGGTTACACGACACCATGCTGGATAATTCTGAATACTTATTACATATTTATTCACTCATGACTTAAGTGTATGTCTGGGCAAAAAACAAACGCATATCCAGTACATTTCTGCAATATATGCACATGTCCCCTTATTTTATTCCTTTAAAAACAAGGTATAGAAAAATACCTGTTCATATGCCAGAAATGAAGGTTGCAATTTATATACTTCCTGTTTGACCTGACCTCACAGTTCCTTGGCTTCCTCTTTTCTTTTCAGCTACTTGGTAAAAGCAAAGTAAAGCACGGAAATGAGACACTATGTAATATATTAAGGTGTGTTTACTAAACAAGAATGTTGCACATATAAAGCATTTATAGGAAAACAATACAGGACATAAAGATTTCCACAAACATGCATACACACACACACATGCGCGCTAACTAGCCTTTCCTAGAAAATGAACATTGCCAATATTATGTATGCAGTCATGGTACACAAGTCACTTAATTTCTGTTATAACTGGTTCAGGTTTTCCTGCTTAAACAGGACTTCAGGCATTAAGTGTTTCGAAAGAAAGCTGTATCTTGATCTTTTTCTCTTGTAATGTAGATTTTGCGTCATCCAATGGTGAAGCCCCTAATTTGAATTTGCGTAACAATTGTTTTTATTGTTGGTGTGTATGTATGTATGTATGTGTGTATGTATATATATATATATATATATATATATATATATATATATATATATATATATATATATATATATATATATATATATATACGCACACTTTCAGAAGGAATGAACATTATTTTTGACAGCTTTGAAATAGGTATTCAGAGAAAATCGGAAGAAAGTACAGTAGAAATTCGCTTACATTTTGGAAGTTCCAAATTTACCTGACATAGTTATTGTAGAGTTGGAGGAGCAGCATTTTTTCAGTTAATAAGAATAGTATTCCTGGTTTGAGAGAATGAGTTAAAACATAGTGCGACTATACGTACATGGAATAAAAGTGTTTAGGACACCCAAGAGACAGGCTTTAGGGATCTTCGGGGCCTGAAAGTCCAGGTGGGTTTCCAGTATAATAAACAAATTGTTTCAGAAGGTGGTAAGTTGTGAGCAGGACCAGAACATGTACAATGATCCGCTGGATCAACTCCACACCTGGGGCAACAAGCATGTGTTCAAGTCTTGTACAAAGTAAGGTAGCGGGAGTTTAGTGAAGGTTACAGTATCTCACAAACGTGAGTACACCCCTCACATTTTTGAAGAAATGACACTTTGCTACAATGTAAATAGTGAGTGTACAGCTTGTATAACAGTGTAAATTTGCTGTCCCCTCAAAATAACTCAACACACAGCCAATGTCTAAATCGCTGGCAACAAAAATGAGTACATCCCTAAGTGAAAATGTCCAAATTGGGCCCAATTAGCCATTTTCACTCCCTGGTGTCTTGTGACTCGTTAGTGCTACAAGGTCTCAGGTGTGAATGGGGAGCAGGTGTGTTAAATTTGGTGTTATAGCTCTCACTCTTTCATACTGGTCACTGGAAGTTCAACATGGCACCTCATGGCAAACAACTCTCTGAGAATCTGAAAAAAAGAATTGTTGCTCTACATAAAGATGGCCTAAACTTTCTATTTGCAAGCCCCACAGGAAATCCCGAGGGCTTCCCAGTTGTTACAGCCTTCCGGCTGGTTCCCTATAGAGACTGCTCTCTGGACCAGCTCTTCTAACATTAGATCGCTGGAGGACTATTCAGTTCTCACACTTTCTGGGCTCACTGCCTAAACCAGCGCTATTCACCCAAAAACATCATTCTCTCTCGAGGAACTATGTTTGGCGGAGGGCCCGATTCGGGGTTCCTTATCTACCGCCTACAAATCTTTGCTGGAACTTCATGCCGCTAAGGATCCCCCGTATCTCGCAAAATGGGAGAGAGACCTAAGAGTTACATTCTCGGAAACCCAAAAAGAGCGCATACTTTTCTTTGCACAGAAGTCTGCTTTATGTAGCAAATACCAGGAGACCACATATAAAATAACTACATGCTGGTACAGAACCCTATCAGTCCTGGCAAAGATATTCCCCAAGCAAACGGACTGCTGTTGGCGCTGTGGCCTTCACCAGGGAACTATCTTGCACATCTTCTGGGAATGCCCAGTGCTCAAAACTTTTTGGGAACCAGTCCTCAAACGCATATTATTGCAACTCTCTTCTCTCTCCTCCCCACTCTCTCTCTCCATCCCCTTATAGTATTCTTCTCCTCACCTCGGTCTATCCCTGATTTCTACCTGACTTCAGGTATTTAAAAAAAAAAAGAGTGGTGTGCGCAGAACCTAGTAATACACACCGTTATAAACTTCCCACAGGGACCTGGCTGATCTCTCTTTTCTTCAGAATAGAGGGATTGCCTCTAACGCAAATTTGTTGGAGTGGTCATGGCAATTTATTATAAGCATTATTTCTTTCTTGATACCATAAGTATTTGCCTTACTCCTCCGCAGTATATCTCAGAGTATTGGTTGTGTTAATGATGTTAACTACTGATTGTATGTTCTTGCAAAGTTACCTCCTAATTGTATCTGTTGCATACCCTTCAATAAAAAAAAATGTAAATTGTAAAAAAAATAAAGATGGCCTAGGCTATCAGAAGATTGCCAAGACCCTGAAACTGAGCTGAAGCCTGGTGGCCAAGACCTTACAGCGGTTTAACAGGACAGGTTCCACTCAGAGCAGGCCTTGCTTTTGAGTGCATGTGCTCAGTGTCATATCCAGAGGTTGTCTTTGAAAATAGAAATATGAGTGCTGCCAGCATTCCTGCAGAGGTTGAAGAGGTGGGGGGTCAGCCTGTCAGTGCTCAGACCATACGCCACACACTGCATCAAATTGGTCTGCATGGCTGTCGTCCCAGAAGGAAGCCTCTTCTAAAGATGATGCACAAGAAAGCCTGCAGACAAACAGACTAAGGACATGGATTACTGGAACCATGTCCTGTACTCTGATGAGACCAAGATAAACTTATTTGGTTCAGATGGTGTCAAGCGTGTGTGACGGCAACCAGGTGAGGAGTACAAAGACAAGTGTGTCTTGCCTACAGTCATGCATGGTGGTGGGAGTGTCATGGTCTAGGGCTGCATGAGTGCTTCCGGCCCTGGGGAGCTACAGTTCATGTACTGTGACATACTGAAGCAGAGCATGATCCCCTCCCTTTGGAGACTGGGCCATAGGTCAGTATTTCAACATAACAACCCCAAACATACCTCCAAGATGACCACTGTCTTGCTAAAGAAGCTGAGGATAAAAGTGATGGACTGGCCAAGCATGTCTCCAGACCTAAACCCTATTGAGCATTTGTGGGGCATCCTCAAACGGAAGGTGGAGGAGCGCAAGGTCTCTAACATCCACCAGCTCCATGATGTCATCATGGAGGAGTGGAAGAGGACTCCAGTAGCAGCCTGTGAAGCTCTGGTGAACTCTATGCCCAAGAGGGTTAAGGCCAAATTTGGACATTTTCACTTAGGGGTGTACTCACTTTTGTTGCCAGCGGTTTAGACATTTAATGGCTGTGTGTTGAGTTATTTTGCGGGGACAACAAATTTACACTGTTTATACAAGCTGTGCACTCACTAACTTACATTGTAGCAATTCTTCAGTGTAGCAATTCTTCAAGTGTCAATTCTTCAGTGTTGTCACATAAAAAGCTATAATAAAATAATTACAAAAATGTGAGGGGTGTAATCACTTTTGTGAGATACTGTACATATGAAATTAAATTGTTTAAACTTGTCTGCAGTACTGATTACATCATGAAACCAAGTATCAGTAACTTCATCCCATCAATCCTCTGTGAAATCTGGTATGTGCTGGAGTCATTTCTGGTAGGAGGTCTTAAATGAATCAGGTCTCTTGGCTTGTAGATAGTGAAAGGTAATGGTGAGTTAGGTGTGGCTAGAGCATACAGTAAAGCTTAGTGCACACCACTAGTTTTTTTTTTTCGTTCAACCCAGCAGAGCTCCATGTTCATAGTCTAGATTGCATTTGCTGCATTGTATGTATGACCTTGAAAGATTGGAATTTGTAAAGATTCGGGCGATCCCTGAATAAATTTAGTGGTCGCACTGGGCTATTTGGAAAAGCAGTAGACTTGTCGCAGGCCTGAAACATCCCCAAAGCCCTCCACTGCCTGCCTCAGGACATGAAAATAACTCTCTGATCAGCCAAAGGACATCTGACTGTATCAAGTCCTTTTTGAACATCTAGTGAGACAACCAAACCACTATTTTGTGATATGGCAGCACTATGGATATGTAAATATAATCTCCTAATGTTATCACATGTGAATTTACTCAGCATAAATCCAGATTGCTCTGGAATATTAAGATAAAGAATAACTTTGTTCAAGTGAGAAATCAGAACTTTTGCTAATATTTCAACATCCCTATTCAATAAAGAAATTGGTCTATAGGATTCACATAGCAGTCTGTCTTTGTCAGCTTTGTGTAGTATGACGGTCAGAGCGTATGTCATGGAGTCTGGTAGATTACCACTTTTAAAGGATATATATATATATAGGAGCAAGTTGTGGGAGTGTGTGAGGTTCAAAAAAGGCATATAAGGCAGATTCAGAGGATTGTGGGACGTCTGCATATGGTTGTTCATTAAAAAGAGCAAAAGTTGTATTTAATTGCTGTATAGTGATTGTACCAGCAAGTAGGCCAATGGTAGGATTAGAGGCATCAAAATAGTCAAGGGGGTGAAAGGTTTTCCAACATTCCCAATGTTATGACATAGACGTGCTGATAAATATAGTTGTTTTTCTTGCGCCACATCAGCAGCATGAAGATATAAGGGTCATCTGCAAGAACACTGGGTAGCAGTAAAAGTGTCTGTTTTATATATTCCTTACAGGCCGCTTCCATTCTAGCTTCCAGAGATACTAGGGTAGAATGACAGGAGGTTCTATACATTACATTATGTTGAATATAAGAGCCACTAATAACTGCCTTAAAGGTATCCAGTTATGGCCAGAAGAGGCTGAGTGCATGTTATTTTCCCAATAATCCTCCATATCCTTTTGATCATTCCCTGCAATGTCTACGGTAGAGATCCAAAGATGGCTCAACCACCATGTACAAAAGGATGGTCTCTGAGCTATAATCCATTTTAAGAGGTGAAGGGTTTGAGTCAAACAGGAGATATGCTGTACCTAGGGTAATAAATCAGGTGTAGCTAATGTATAATTAGGCCTGGATACGGCTCTGTAAATTTTGGATTGATGGGAATATTCCTTGGCTATAGGAAATTTCCAGTTCCACACATCTACCAATTATGAAAATGCATAGACTCCACCTATAGACGTCGGAGTCTACCTAGATTAGGGTTTAAAACAGAAGAAAAGTCGCCCATGAAGAATGTGATCCAATTTGGGAGGGTAGACAAATGAACACTAATATCTTTAAATATTGAGGCTGTGATGGGGGAAATGGGAGAGCATAAACTACCACCAGTATAAAGTTTAGTGTTCCTGTACACACAGAATCTTTGGTTTGTGGGCCTTTAGATAGTCAAAGCGGCTTGCTCGTTTAAATTTGGAGTTAACACCTCTAACATTCCATGACAATATATTTACATAAGAAATGGTAATGGTTTGGGTATCTAAAGAATGGCCCAACTCAACCTCAATAAACCAGGCCTAATCCCAGAACTAGAACTCAGGACGGGGAAATTGTCCCAAAAAATCATGAGTGAGCAACTCTATAAGAAGCATCATCCGTCTATGTAGGCTGAGAAATAAAACCTGAGGGCCTAATACCTCAAGAATGGAATGCACTGTGGAGAATATACAGCAGGTGGTATAAGGTGACCTGCAGCCTGGGGAAGGATTTTGTTCTACTTGGTATTTCAGTTCAACACAGGCAATGTGTTGTCAACTCAAAGAGAAATTTAGGAGCTCCCTGGATTTCCAGCACTTCGACAGTTATGTGTTTGTATCCAGAGATGCAAACCAAGCAGAGAAGGGTCCCACCGCTCAGGTAGGCACAAACCAGTGGAATTAAAAGCCAGTATAGTTTTATCCTTCAAAGGGGAAGAGTCCCAGGTGCTGGCTGATGCAAGATGAAGCAGGAAAATCGAGGAAAGCTGATGAGTAAGCGCTATGAGTAAGCACTCATCGTGAGTGTGAGACGCGTCAGCTGTTAGCTGTTTCTGTACGCTTCTGCTGTAGTGTTTTGTGTTCCTTTATGATTTAGCTTTTTACTAATAAAAGCATTCATTATTACACCGGTGTGCGGCTTCCAGCTTTCCTCAATTTCCCAGTTATGTGTTTGTCCTTGCAGCAGTTTTAACGGGATACAACCTGGAAAAGTGTGCAGAAATGTAGTGAATATTTTTTTTTATATTGCTCCAATATAAACATTAAGTTGACATGCATGATACAATGTACAGTGTGCCATTCAAAATGAAAATTGAAAATGTGTTTGTACTACTTAAGCTTAAAGCTTAAAACTGTAAGATTTTAAACCTTCTGTGTACTTAACAACTTTCTCTACTTTTTTTCCTGTTTTTTTTTTTTTTTTCCTTTAGTTACAGCCGTCATTGCTGTAAGAACCACAAGAATGTGCATTCTACTCAAAGCATAGAAGTACCTTGTATATGGACCATTTTTTATATGTTTTACATAAAGAACATCTAATTTTTCTTGAACGTTCTATGAATTGGTTAATTTGTCTATGATAAAAAGATGGTAATGTTGAATAATTAGGACAATAATTGGGGTATTGGAAGAACAACCATAGCCCTGTATATGTACATTACCAAATAACTGAATTCCCAATGCACATTGAAGACTATGATGGGACAGAAGAGGAACTCATTTTAAGTGTGCTTGGGGAAAGAAGTTACAGAAAAATGGTTACCCGGAATTACACTGCATGTTCTCTGGCTTAATTGTCTTCAAAAAGCCTTGTAATCATGCGAGTTGTGGTCCTAGCTGGAAGTCAGTCATCAAACTACACTACTTCAAATAAAAAAAAGAATTTATTAGCGAAGTTGCTAGCATTTTTTATTTGAGCTTTATCTTTGATCTTCAGAGATGCATAGTAGATACAGTGTATGCGATTTTTCTCTGCATATGATATAGTTATAAGTTGAACTGAGCATTACTAGATACGTGATCCAGCGCAGGAGAGCTGCTCTGCCGCCACACTCCTACGTAAGGTGGTCAGCAAGCAGTTAAATACCTTCTTCCGCTCTGTGTATGCAAAGGAAACTGGTGGAAATTAACTGCATAATGTATTGCCTCAGCCACAATTGAACCACAATGGTTCAAAATGAATATGGTGCAGAAACCGTTGGACAAAATAAAGATAAATAAAGCACCAGGATGCTCTGTAATTTCAAAGCCAATGTTTTAGATTCTTAGAGAATTTCATTGGTGTGCAGGTGCCCAAATTTTAAAAAGGGATCAAGGTCCTTACCAAGTAACTATAGACCTGTTCGTTTAAAGTGGTTGTAAACTCTTACATATATAGGTGCGCTATCAAAATGACTCATCAGGTGCAAGAAATCTTTAACATGTAAACGCTAGTGGAAAGTGTATCAAAGTTTCAAATATATGATTAAATAAAGCAAAGTCCACAAAAGCGCTCAATGCAAATTGCTCAGTCCATGTAAATCCTGATGGCTCTTGTAGAAAAACACCCAGCACACAAGCATTCTCCACACTCCTGATGATGCTGATTGGTGGCGAACCATGTCAGGCGAATGTTAGCCGGTGACATCACATGCATGTCGAGATCTGTGTCTTGGCTTCCATATGATTGTGTGCTCTTGCCTATTCCTATTCTGTAAGTACCCGTCTGTTTTTAAGAAAGAGCTTTTTTTTATGGTATAACACTATTGCGGCTTCCTTGACTTCTCTTTGGAGGGATACTGAATGCTGAATTTGTGAGAGAGGTTTGCTTGTTACCCGGTATATCGTGGCTGCTGGAGGTCAGATGGCTGATATTGAAATAGCCAGTTTTGCTTAAATGTATATACACAAGTGCATATTGATCTCTCTATGGCGATCAATTAATCTGGTTGGAGGCGGAATATTTTTGGTGGAGAAATCACTGGAAAACACTTGTGTGTTGGGTGTTTTTTTTTTTTTTTTTTTTTTTTTCACAAGAGCCATTAGGACTTGAATGGACTGAGCACTTTTGTGGACTTTGCTTTATTATTGGTTGCTGCACCTTCATTTTTTCATTAAGCACAAAATTATCTCTTATATTTAAACCCTTACATATAACCAGTGAAGTGACCGGCCTCGGGTGATACACAGAGAATAAACAAATCCTCTTACATAAATTGTACCTGTGTATCTGTAGTCTTTTCTTCTCTACATTTGTTCAAAGTCCAGAATTTCTAAAGCTTGTCTGAGCTGAAATTACACTCTGCAGAGCTCACAGGAGCTGTGAGAGCTGATTGGAGGGAAAAGACACACCTCCCCTTCACACAGCACACAGGATCAGAGCTGAGGCTGTCAATCACAGGATATGTGCTGTCACCTTTTTTCCTTTGGTGTCAGGAAAACTTGTCAGAAGTGACTGATGTAGATAGTAGAGGAACAGGGCAGCAGACAGGATTGACAGTGCTCTGGATTGAGACAAGGACACACTATAGAGGGATATGCACATATTTAATGTCTGAGGTTTGCAGCAAGTATAGCTTCTTTAGTCAGGAAGATGATTTAGAGTTTGATAAAAGACCACATAGAAGAGTTTTTGGTAGAAAACAATATTATAAAGCGATAGCCAGCATAGAAGACCAAAAGACCAAAGTTGTCAGTCAAATCTGCTTTCTATTTATAAGGACGTAAGCAAAAGCAGTCGTTGTCAATATTGTATACTTGTACTTGGCAAAGGCGGTTGACATTGTTCTAACACGGCAAATGTGTAAGTTTAAAAGTCTATTGGTTTAGAAAAGTAAATATGCAAATGGTGAGTACATGGATTGAAAACTGGCTACAAGGGCGAGTTCAGAGGGTGGTGATAAATGGGGAGTACTCAGAATGGTCAGGGGTGGGTAGTGGGGTGCCCCAGGGTTCTGTGCTGGGACCAATCCTATTTAATTTGTTCATAAACGATCTGGAGGATGGGATAAACAGTTCAATCTCTGTATTTGCAGACGATACTAAGCTAAGCAGGGCAATAACTTCTCCGCAGGACGTGGAAACCTTGCAAAAAGACCTGAACAAATTAATGGGGTGGGCGACTACATGGCAAATGAGGTTCAATGTAGAAAAATGTAAAATAATGCATTTGGGTGGCAAAAATATGAATGCATTCTATACGCTGGGGGGAGAACCTCTGGGGGAATCTAGGATGGAAAAGGACCTGGGGGTCCTAGTGGATGATAGGCTCAGCAATGGCAGGCAATGCCAAGCTGCTGCTAACAAAGCAAACAGAATATTGGCATGCATTAAAAGGGGGATCAACTCCAGAGATAAAACGATAATTCTCCCACTCTACAAGACTCTGGTCCGGCCGCACCTAGAGTATGCGGTCCAGTTCTGGGCACCAGTCCTCAGGAAGGATGTACTGGAAATGGAGCGAGTTCAAAGAAGGGCAACAAAGCTAATAAAGGGTCTGGAGGATCTTAGTTATGAGGAAAGGTTGCGAGCACTGAACTTATTCTCTCTGGAGAGGAGACGCTTGAGAGGGGATATGATTTCAATTTACAAATACCAGACTGGTGACCCCTCAATAGGGATAAAACTTTTTCGCAGAAGAGAGTTTACCAAGACTCGTGGCCACTCATTAAAATTAGAAGAAAAGAGGTTTAATCTTAAACTACGTAGAGGGTTCTTTACTGTAAGAGCGGCAAGGATGTGGAATTCCCTTCCACAGGCGGTGGTCTCAGCGGGGAGCATTGATAGCTTCAAGAAACTATTAGATAAGCACCTGAATGACCACAACATACAGGGATATACAATGCAATACTGACACATAATCACACACATAGGTTGGACTTGATGGACTTGTGTCTTTTTTCAACCTCACCTACTATGTAACTATGTAACTATGTAACTATGCATCAGTGAGTTGGATGCAAATGTACAGGAGTCCTTACATAGAGCCTTGAAAATGTATTCCTACCCCTTTAAAATTTTCCACATTTTGTTATGTTTCAACCAAAAACGTAAATGTATTTTATTGGGATTTTATGTGATAGACAAACATGAAGTATAAGGAATATGATAAATGGTTTTCAAAACTTTTTACAAAAAGTCAATACTTTGTAGAACTACCTTTCACTGCAATTACAGCTGCAAGTCTTTTTGGGGATGTCTCTACCAGCTTTGCACATCTACAGAGTGAAAATTTTGCCCATTCTTCTTTGCAAAATACCTCAAGCTCTGTCAGAATGGATGGAAAGCATCTGTGAACAGCAATTTTCAAGTCTTGCCACAGATTCTCAATTAGATTTAGGTCTGGGCTTCGATTGGGCTATTCTAACACATGAATATGTTTTGATCTATTCTAAACCATTCCAATTCCATCGTAGCTCTGGCTGTATGTTTAGGGTCGTTGCCCTGCTGGAAGGTGAACCTCTGCCCCAGTCTCAAGTCTTTTGCAGAGTCTAACAGGTTGCATTCTAAGATTGCCCTGTATTTGGCTCCATCCATCTCATCAATTCTGATCAGATTCCCTGTCCCTGCTGAAGAAAAGCATCACAACAACAAGTTGCTGCCACCACGGTGTATCACGGTGGGGATGGTGTGTTCAGGGTGGTATGCGATGTTTGTTTTCTGCCACACGTAGCATTTTGCTTTTAGGCCAAATCTGACTTGAGCACCTTCTTCCACATGTTTGTTGTGTCCCCCACATGACTTCTCTCAAACTGCAAAAGGGACTTCTTATGGCTTTCTTTCAACGATGGCTTTCTTCTTGCCACTGTTCCACAAAGGCCAGATTTGTGGAGTGCATGACTAAAAGTGGTCCTGTGGACAGATTCTCCCACCTGAGCTGTGGATCTCTGCAGCTCCTCCAGAGTTACCATGGGCCTCTTGGCTGCTTCTCTGATTAATGCTCTCCTTGCCCAGCCTGTCAGTTTAGGTGGACGGCCATGTCTTGGTAGGTTTGCAGTTTTGCCATACACTATCCATTTTTGGATAATGGATTGAACAGTGCTCCGTGAGATGTTCAAAGCTTGGTATGTTTTTTTTAAACCTAATTCTGCTTTAAACCTCTCCACGACTTTATCCTGATCTGTCTGGTGTGTTTCTTGGCCTCCGTGATGCTGCTTGTTCACCAAGGTTCTCTAACAAACCTCTGAGGGTTTCACAAAACAGCTGTATTTATATAGTGATTAAATTACACAATTACACACAGGACTTTATTTGCTAATTAGGTGACTTCTGAAGGCAATTGGTTCCACTAGATTTTAGTTAGGGGTATCACAGTAAAGGGGGCTGAATACAAATGCATGCCACACTTTTCAGATATTTATTTGTAAAAAATTTTGAAAAGCATTTATAATTTTCCTTCCACTTCACAATTATGTGCCACTTTCTGTCGGTCTATCACATAAAATACGTTTGCGTTTTTGGTTGTAAAATAACAAAATGTAGAAATTTTCAAGGGGTATGAATACTTTTTCAAGGCACTGTACATGTCTAACTATTGTATTAGATAAATGGCTGTGTCAGAAGACACCCCGTAAAAGCCTGACTACTGAAAGTACTAAAATAATTCATATCAATTCATCTTGTGGAATGCTGTATGTAAGCATTCAAGGACAAGTAGAGGTTGGTAACACCCAATTATGGGTAATGAAAAAAGTGACAATGGGGTTAAGAAATCTTGTTATTTTCCTAAGTAAGTAGAAACAGAGAAAATCTAAGGCGGAAGGCGAGGACAGCAACTAAGAATAATTGTACATCACATGGCAAGAGGCAAAAAGAAAAAAAAATTCTGACATTTCTTTAAGTTGGGGTAAATGTCAGTAGACTATCCTTTAATCTGAAGCAAAAACTAAAAATTTCCAGCGCTCTGGATGTCATAAAGTCCGACTGCAACAGCAGTCGCGCTCTCCCCTCCCAACTGGGCTGACGTCATCGCCCATCGTCACGGAGCCTCAGAGAGGCTTCTCTCCTCATGGCGGAGCATTGGTTTCCCTTCATGCCATATCAACCACACAGCTATCCGGAGCCGGTGAGTCATCTCCTCAGGGACCAGACCCCACATCCAGCGGGGAGTCTGTGAGTTTCTAGTGTTTCCTGACCTGGGCTCCCTGTTTCCTTTCCATCTCCCTTTTCCGTTGATCTCAGTTTGGGGCTATGCAGTTGGATGGATCTCCCGTTTTTGGTTCCTGTTGCTCAATGGACTATCTGTCTTTTACTATGCTCCTAATCTAAGTGCAATGTAGTGCTGTGTTACTATGGGACTATTTTTACAATCTGTTTTCATTATCTGTTTTTATTAAACCATTCAGTTTTTTACTTTGGGCTGTTGCAGTCGGACTTTGTGACATCCAGAGCGCTGGACATTTTTTGTTTTTGCTTTTGATCTGTATCTATCAGTTACGGTTGTTCCAGCTGCACCGGTTTCCCTTTCTCCCCCCCCCCCTGAGTTTATGACATGCTATTTGTAAATTACATGTTGTACACCACATGTTGTGCGGATAGTATAATATATGTTACACACCACATGTCTTGATTGAGCTCCTTAGGTGTCTATTCACTGGCGCTGGGTTATTGTCCTTTTTTCTGTTTTCTCTGGTTTCACCAGCAGCCTCTGTCCAGTCACCTGGGGTTGTACTTGAGGGGGCAGTCCACACAGAGAGGTGTATATTTGATGTTGCACAGTACTTTCAATTAATTTTCATTCAATAAAAAAAAAAAATTTTATATATTTTTTTTTTTTTTTTTTTTTTTTTCATCATGAGTATGGATAGAACACATTGGCTACAAGCCATCTTTGAAAACATCAGTAGTAGCAATAATAATCAATTACCACCTGACGAAGCTTCCATTGGTATTTCTATCCAACGACCACATACGGAATCTTTTGAAATCCGTATGAGGAAAGCTCATCTTACGGTGGCAAGATGCTAAACAGTACGAGCAGACCCAGTGGTGGGATTTAGCATATATAGAACTAGGTATTACTCCTAGAGGACTCCGTATCAGGAAGCAATGCAGCTTCTTGGACGAAGACCTCCATAAGAAATGGAGATCTTTAGCAGAGTTTTGTACAATCAAATGGATTAAAATTGTTATTTCACAAAGAGAAAGGAAACTAGAAATAGCACAACAGCAGGCAAAAGAGAAAGAGGTCATTGCCCAGGAATTTAGTACCTCCTACTTGTTTCCCAAGTGGCTCCAAGTTCTTGATAGAAATATCAAGAAGGATGAAGACTCTTTGGTTTACAAGAAAACTAAGAAGTTAGAACGGGACCTCTTCGATTATTGAAATGGCCAAGTGTTTGATTGGCAACGCCATAAACAGGAGGTCAATGAGACAGTAATACATCCAATCGAAACAAAAACTACGAATATATCCAAATCCAAGAATACTAAGTCAAAAAAACATAAACCCAAAAAATTCATAAATTCTTTACCCATTCCCAATACAAATTTACATTTGCCAGATAGGGTTGCTTCTAAACTAACTAGTCTCAGTGCTCCAGCATCAAAGACAGTGACTGAGGTGGAAACTATACCGACCACCACTATTCTAGACTTGAATCCTTCCCCCCTTGTGTCCTCCTCTTCTTTGATAGCACCACTTATTCCATCTATAGTAAGGCATGATGTTGCTGTTGTTTCACCACCCACCACTCAATCTCAACTGGCCTAAAATATACCCATCCAGAATAGTTATAGTCCTCTGTCCTGTGACCTAGAGGACTATATTCTATTGGGAGCTAGGCCCAAATCCCTGAACATTAGTGATGATCATAACTTACAGGGTACTAATTGTCCAATACTGTCTTCTAACAGTCAAAATTTTCAGTTTTTTCCTCCAAAGGGAGCCTTCAAAGAAAAAAGAAAACTAGAAGAGGACAAAGAGGAGGAACCACTAGGAAGAGTAAACAAGAAAGAGAGGGCAGAATCAATACAGGGGACAGTACAATAAAAATATATAATCTGTCCTCTCATACCCTTTCTCCCTCTGAAGAGTCTTTACTCCAGAAGGGTTTGGGTTTCTCTCCTTCGATAGGCCCAAATAAATTTGGTCTCTTTAAAGATCTACATCGCTTCATACGCTCCTTAACGTTAAAACGCCACTATGCCCCTAACCCACTGGCCATACACAAAAAAAGTAGGAAGGAGGCCAATTCCACATTGGTCCCGATACCAGAGTGTATACCTCCCACGGAACTTGATGAAGACGCATTACAGGCCCTTGAGGATCTGTGGGCCGAGGGTCATATAGAGGGCTATGTTCCCACTGCTGGTTTAGAACCACCAGTGATGCATACCCCCTTCCGACCTAAATCAACCTTTTTTCCAATCAATTCGAAAGTGTATAAAGATCTTCTGCTACTCTGTGATAGTTCCAATAAGCGGAAATATCAGAACCTGAGTAAAGGTAAGAATTTGGCCCTGAAAGATCTAATGGCCAATACCAACATCACTATTAGACAGGCGGACAAGGGAGGTAGTTTGGTGGTACAAAATCGAACTGATTATATTAAAGAGGCAAGTCGGCTGCTAGCGGATACTGATACATATTTAAAATTACAGTCTGACCCTTTACCAGAGTTCAACTGGAACTAAGGTTATTGATACAGGATGCCTGGTGAAATGGAGTGCTCACTAACAAAGACAATTTTTATTACCATCTGAGTGTAGCACTCCTTATTTTTACCACCTCCCGAGGGTTCACAAATCACTGGTAGATCCTCCTGGCAGACCTATTGTGGCTAGCACCAATAGCTTCAGTAATGGTCTGTCCATTTATATTGATTTTTGTCTATAGCCCCTTGTGTGTCAATTACCGTCTTACATTAAGGACTCCAATGAGGTAATCAAAGCCCTTCAAAATTATCAATGGGAAGAGGGCTATTGTTGGGCATCCCTTGATGTGTTTGTCTTCCCTCTATACCCCACGAAGTAGGCCTGAGAGCCATACAACAATTTTTGATGAAAAGTGGAGATTGCAACTCTTTGCAATCACAATTTTTGGTTCTAGCCATGGAATTTTGTCTCAAGTACAATTATTTTACTTTTTGTGACCAATTCTATTTGCAACGCAGGGGAACCGCTATGGGAGCCAATTTTGCTCCAGTTTATGCCAACCTTACCATGGGCTATTGGGAGGAGCACAGCATCTGGGCTAGCAACCCATTCGCTGAGCATGTTGTCTTTTTTGGGCGATACATCGATGACATTGTGCTCATATGGGGTGGGAGCCCAGAGCTGTTTTCTTCTTTTATGGCCCATTGTAATTCCAACTCTTTTGGTCTGTCCTTTACTCACATACTGGATCCCCACGAACTTGTATTCTTGGATCTGGTATTGGCTCACGACCAACATAGGATTTTTACAAAAAACCATGTCAAGCCAACTAGTGGCAATTCCTATCTTCATTTTAGAAGCTGCCATCATCCATCATGGAAATTTAACATCCCAAGTGGCCAATTTAATAGATTGAGACGTAATTGCTCTAGAGTGGAGGATTATGTTGAACAAGGGGCCACGATGACAAAGAAATTCCAAGAAAAGGGATACCCATGTGATCTCATCAGTGATGCCTTTCTGTCCAACATGAACCCCCCAAGGATAAGGCCCTGAAAGAGGAACTAGGAACAAACCAGACAGTCAGATTTATTTCTACTTTTAACGACAGTTTTAAGTCTATAACCAGAATTATAGAGAAACATTATAATATTTTATTATTGGACCGTCTATCTCCGGTATAACCTGAGGTTCCACAGGTGACATTTCGCAAAGCTCGTACTGTCAAAAATCTATTAGCACCTAGCAAAGTAGTAAATAAATCAACCAAATCCCCCCTTGTCATTAAGTCATATTTTGATGACGGTATATTTCAATGCAAGAAAAGGGGATGTCTTACGTGTCAATTTTTTGCCCATGGCGCTAAGTTCGTTACAACCACCTTAGGCAAAAAAATATGAGATCAGGCAATTTATCACTTGCTCTACAGATTTCGTAATCTACGTTCTGCGGTGTCCATGTGGGCTTTTCTATGTTGGTCGGACCATCCGGGCACTACAGCCCAGAGTGGGAGACCACCATAGACTCACTTCCAAGGGGAGCGATGAACAAAGTGTCCCTCAATATTTTCTACGCTTCCACAATAAGGATATCCGACATTTAGAAGTTTTTGTGATCAAAACTATTCCCAAAGGCACATTGACCAGTAACAAGAGATTCTCCTTACTTTGCAAACGTGAGGTCTTCTAGATATATATGTTCGACTCACTTGCCCCTAAGGGGTTAAATGAGGAATTGGAGACATGTAGTTTCGTGTAGAGTCTGTTTTACTTTGTGGGTTTTAAAGAAATTGTTTTGATTTTAATTATTGATTTTTACCACCAATGTATGTTTTATTGTGACAACTATGGTTTCCATTGCGAGTCTTTCGAGCAACAGGGGGTTAACACTGGAGATATAATCCTTTCCCCCCCCTTTTTCGCAATGCGTTAATCACTCCCGCCCTAACCTTCCATTTTTGTTTTTGCTTTTTTCACTCCTCCCCCCTCATTGCCCCTCCCCTTCCTAACTTTAATATTTTTTATTTAAACTTTGTAACTTGCCTTTATCCTTGACTATGACAAAGCGCAGATGCGCAAAACGCATCGTCAAGGCAACCTTATGACAGTGGTCCTATCCAGAACCATGCCACGGTGACCATCCATCCACTCTTGGGAGCTTCACATTGCCCAACAGCAGTGACTTACATCAACATTTCTGGCTCCATTATTTCCCTTCTGGTTTTCCTATCCACCTTTCACCACTGGATCCCCTGAGTGACACCACCTAACACTGAGGCAATTCATTTCTGAGGTGTCACAGATCGGCGAGTCAGTAGCTCAGCGTCTACCAGCTGACACTCAGCTTTCCTGTGAGAAGCCGCGCTCTCCCCTCCCAGCTGGGCTGACGTCATCGCCCATCGTCACGGAGCCTCAGAGAGGCTTCTTTCCTCACGGCGGAGCATTGGTTTCCCTTCATGCCATATCAACCACACAGCTATCCGGAGCCGGTGAGTCATCTCCTCAGGGACCAGACCCCACATCCAGCGGGGAGTCTGTGAGTCCCCAGTGTTTCCCGACCTGGGCTCCCTGTTTCCTTTCCATCTCCCTTTTCCATCGATCTCAGTTTGGGGCTATGCAGTTGGATGGATCTCCCGTTTTTTGTTCCTGTTACTCAATGGACTATCTGTCTTTTACTATGCTCCTAATCTAAGTGCAATGTAGTGCTGTGTTGCTATGGGACTATTTTTACAATCTGTTTTTATTAAACCATTCAGTTTTTTACTTTGGGCTGTTGCAGTCGGACTTTGTGACATCCAGAGCGCTGGACATTTTTTGTTTTTGCTTTTGATCTGTTTCTATCAGTTACGGTTGTTCAAGCTGCACTGGTTCCCCCCCCCCCCCCCCGAGTTTATGACATGCTATTTGTAAATTACGTGTTGTACACCGCATGTTGTGCGGATAGTATAATATATGTTACACACCACATGTCTTGATTGAGCTCCTTAGGTGTCTATTCACTGGCGCTGGGTTATTGTCCTTTTATCCTTTAGTCTGAAGAAGGCTTTTTAGCAGCTCTGGTGGGCTTAGAGAGGGAAAGTACTGGCAGTAGATGATGATTGCACCTGAGAAGGGAGACTGGATTGGATCTGGACAGCAGAAGATACATTATGCAGTGTGAATTGTGATCTTAGATAATGGGATCTGAAACCTCTCCCATCAGTAGCTGTATCAATGTATTCATCAAGGGACTTGCCAAAGAGAAGCTCGCCCTCTATGGGCATTTGCAAAAGGCATCTTTTACTATGTTGGATTAGGCTTTGCCCAGGCTTTAAGCCATAGGATTCTCCTAATATGCACGGAAAGGAAAGACATTCTGGTGACCTGACAAATTGGGCTCTCCATGACATTCACACAGAATATTAGAGCCAAAGGTAAAATTTGTAATTTTGAGTATTCGTTAGTGTTTACCTTGGGAGAAAATTCATCAGTTAACCAAAGTTTGGGTAATTGCAAGGTGACAGCGGTCAACTGTAGGCTGCCTAGTGTCCTAATCATACAGGTAGTGCTATAAAACCCTATGGTCAAGATTTAAAAGAGCTGTGTCTGTCAATGAGTCTTCAGCCCTAGAATGTCAAAAAGCATTACAATTGAAGGGTGGGAAACACTGCAAACAAATACTAAAAAGTCCACAGAAGAAATGGGTAAAGAAGGGCTCGACAGAACTCTCAAACAACTTGTAGCACCGAACACTAAAAACTGTCATCAGAGTCAGACTAACAAAAAAGAGTAGCAGCTGAGAGATGACGATAAACGGCACAAACCATATCCAACCAATGGGAGAAACACTTCCATAGGATATACAGGAGCAGGACAGAAAGAAGCTGGAACAAAGAGCTGGTCAATGTGAATAAAGAAGAGGTTTAGAAAGAAAAGAGGCCATTGGCCCCAAAATAACCTTGTGGTAATGAAGGCAAGAAAGGACTCCTAACCAGTTAATAACGCCAAAACTGAACTTGCTGTGGAAAAGCAATACCTATTTTTATTCTACGGAGCCGGTTCACATATGTGCGAGCCAGCTGCAGTGTGATTTTTAAAATGAGTCCAGTAAGATTTTCAGTCCGGTTCAGGTGCGATTTCCAGTGTCTTTAAAAAAATTTGCACCAGAACTGCTGAACGAAATCGCACCGGGCTCTTTTTACAAATCTCACAAATGTCTCTTAATACATTGTGAGACAGTACCAATGAGGAGTAACTTACAGATCACTTCAGAGCACGACTGCAACACACATTTAAAGTGTCTGTCAGTGCTCCATTAATACCCAGGGGATTTAAACATAGCACACTGTACCAATGAAGGGCTGTAGCCTGGATTCACTGCAGCTAATCATCTTCTTTCAGGGGCAGGATATTTGAGGCAAGCCCCATCCTGTCTTCAACCTCCTCGATGGACATACCATACCATCTTTGAGGACAGGGCTCCACCGTAGGCAGACCACAGCCCTGGACCTACAGTATATAGCACCCTGCAGCTAACTCAACACAATGCACCATGTGCAAAGGTGAGTGCCCATGTAGGGTTCAGTTGAAGCAACATTATACACCAACTCGGCCTCTTTTCCAGGCAGGGTCCAGGTGCGGTTTCCCAAGGCTCAGCGGAGAAATCAACTCATCCAAAAGGAGAAAGAAGTAACCGTGGCTTTGGTGCAGCCAGAAATCTTGAAAGCAAAAAACCTCCACCCAAATGAGGTGAGCTATGCCCATCACCTAAGCACAAAGAATAAAAAATTGAGGCTTGCTGAGATGGGAGTTGGTGAAATTTATATAGGGGATGTCCCTGTGGCTTTTTTTTTTTGCCAGTGTCCAGTTATGTGATGGTTGCTGCATATAACTCAGCATTAATAGCTGAATATCCTTCACTGTACAACTAGGGAATATATTAATGTGGAGAGATTTTTGTAAGAAAGCACATTCAACAGTGAGATCAAGCCAGCATTTTTGACTACCATTTAATGCCTGTTTATTTTAAACCCTTGTTGTGAGAGTGATGCAGTTATTGCATCACTAGAAGACATCTTAAAAAATTTAGCTATTGTTTGGAGTGAAGGGGGTGGTTCTAAAGTCATACAACCCAGCTACTTGATCAAATATGATTGATTAAGAACACTGTAGCTTATCTCTTCACCAGTCTTCAGGAAGCTGACTGTGTCTCCTTGCGGCTTCTCAGCTGACTTCACACTGCGAATGCGTGAGCTGCACTGCACTTTGTGAATGGTCCAGCAACCTTATGGAACCTGACGTGAAAAAAGGGGGGGCAAACTTTAAAAGCAGGTACCTGCTCCCTGCAAAAAAAAAAAATCTAGCCAAAAAGGTAGGAGAGGGAAAAGCAGAACCTTTCCAGAGGAAGGCAAATAAAAACCTTTAAAGCAGGGTCCAAATTGTTCCACTAGGTGAACAAAAACCTTTCTGATCCCCTAAGGCAGTGATGGCCAACCTTGGCACCCCAGATGTTTTGGAACTACATTTCCCATGATGCTCAACTACACTGCAGAGTGCATGAGCATCATTGGAAATGTAGTTTCCAAACATCTGGGGTACTAAGGTTTGCCATCACTGCCCTAAGGCAATCAGATACTGCCTGGATCAACAATCTCTGGTGTTGATACTTATAAATATTAGACAGATATACTATGTGCATTTAGAAATGTGTCCAGCTTTTTTCCCCACTCCAAATGGGCTTGCTTTTGCATTATGGGGCGCTCCGCGGCGGGCGAACATCACGCGAGCGCCCCATATGTTCTACGAACACCCGATGTTCCATTCAATCATCGGTCCCATCTCTACTTATTAGACAGCTGGGTCAGCTTTCAATAAAATTAGGTGAGCTACAGAGCAATCTCCTCTCCTCTATTATGCTTTTTAACCAATAATGCTTTGGGAATTCTTTCTCATTCTTTGTAAAACAAAGGTCACGTGTATGTATAAGTATGTGTGTGTTTACAGCACCAAACATTATGTGTAATGGTGTGTATGCTGTTACCTACAGGCGGCTGCTACTGATAAAAATCTTCCCTACTGTGCTTCCTTCAGAGCCCTGCCTTCTGGCACTGTGAAACATCACAGCAGCCTTAATTACTGAGAAAAGTTGCCCTCTCTGTCATTCACATAACTTGTACTATTATTGTTCCCACAAAAGTCACATTTGCAAATGGAGGAGGAGCAGTTGAATGACAGGATCTCCGCTGCCCATTCACAGAATGCAGTGCACGGTGGGACAATGATAGTTATGTGATTGGCAATGAGAGCAAAAGGGAGCAGCAAGCAGTGCAACTTTTATCAGTAGCAATAGCTGCTGGTAACCTTCAAAGCTTCTGAAGGCAGATGCTCAGGGCAGCTATGAAGGAATCACAGCAGAGAAGATTTTTAGCAGAAGCAGTTGCCTGCAGATAATGACATACACACACTATAACGCCTTAAAAATGGGTTTGGTGCTGTATCCCTCAACCCTCCCACCCCTTCACCAAATATATTATATTTTACTGCTAAAAAATGTACAAAGAGAAAAACATTTAGTTCCAAAGTAACTTAACAGCAATATTCTACCCACATCTGTGAGGTTGTAAATGACACACAAGTGTTGCAGTGTGTTCTGTATCTTTGCTTACTATAGTATCAATTTTCTATGCTGGGTGTTTGTTTTTCTCCCATGATTGCTATTGTTCATGAATATTTTACGTATATTAGTATAGCATGAGTAATTTCCTGCTAGAAAGCAAAATAACAAACTATATTTGGTCTTGTGACTGACAAGGTCTATAAGAAGGATGATGCTTTTCAGATTATCCATTTTATTAACCATTACTAGAGATGAAAAATGAAGAGTAAAACCGTTGATCTCTCAATATTTTCTTTTCTTGAGGCCTATAATCTGAACTTTTTAAGCCTAGTGTTGACGATCATAAATTTACATTGCACAGCATTGAGTATATGTCATCTTTGACAGTGATGCTGTCTGAGTGGCTCCTGTGTCTTTTTTTTTTTTTTTTTAAATAGATAAAAAGCATATTACATGGTAAAGCATTAACCAGCAATTTCAAAAACATTGTTTTATCAGGCTTGAATATTCACATTTATTGAGTTCTGATTGTCATTTAGTAAAATTCCAGTTGACATTCACACTGGTTTCAGATGTAGGAATCCATCAATTAAGTATGTTTTAACATTGATGCACGTGTAATGGTGAAGGCCCATTCACACTATTGAGGTCCACGTTATAGTGCATCGCAGGAAGGTGTGCTAGGAAAGTGTATTGGGGAGCCATTTGCAATGGATGGCACTACATAACACCAAAACACATAATGCCTGTTACCGTTTGTTGTGGATTTTATGGGTTACTGCAACGCACTGCTGTGAATATGCCCCCTTCACAACATTTCTTAATATTTGTTTTTTTCCTTAATACATACATGTAATTTTTCTTTAGTATGTTTGGTTTCAGGAAGTAACTGATAAAAAGAATCAATAGCACCCTATATTTGTGATGAAGGACTGAAAATAAATGTATGGCCTTTCTTCACATCTGACAGTTACGCTTTTTTCATGATTTTATTCGATATTTTTCTTATGATAATTTTGAAACTCCCTCTTAAAGCCCACAGGAAAGAAGGGGAATTACTGCCAGTGGGGTCATAGCACTAAAAAGTAACTGAAGTTCCAACGCTTCTCTACTCTACTTCCTAGTGCATTCTCATATAACCGCACCAAGTCACCTTTGGGGACTGTAAATGGTCACCACTGTATTGGACCCTGTTCCATTGCAAATGCTACGGTCACACTCTGGCTCTCTAAAACATGAACTAGTCGCCCCATCCTTAAAAAGCTCTCACTGGACCCCACCATACTTAACCTATGCCCCATCCCCTTTTCTTCTGAACTCCTTGAATGTCTCGTCTACAACTGACTGAGAACAAACTTCTTGATCTCCTTCAGTCTGGATTTTGCCCTTAACACTCCATGAAAGCTGCTCTCCTTAACCACTTGCCCTCCGGGAAGGTTTACCTCCCTTCATAGCCAGGCCATTTTTAGTGATACAGCACATAGTTACTTTAACTGACAATTGCACGGTCATGCAACACTGTACCCAAATACAGTTTATGTCCTTTTTTTTTCCCCCACAAATAGAGCTTTCTTTTTGGTGGTATGTGATCACCTCTGCGGTTTTTATTTTTTGTGCTATAAACAAAAAATGACCGACAATTTTGAAAAAAAACAATATTTCTTACTTTCTGCTATAAAACCTATCCAATAGAAAAAATCTAATTTCTTCATCAACTTAGGCCATATGTATTCTGCTACATTCGTTTTGGTAAAAAAAAAATCCCAATAAGCATATATTGATTGGTTTGCGCAAAAGTTATAGCGTCTACAAACTATGGGATAGATTTATGGAATTTTTTATTTCTTTTAACTAGTAATATCGGCGATCAGCGACTTATAGCGGGATTGCAGCAGACAAATGGGACACTAAGTGACACTTTTTGGGGACCAGTGACACTAATTCAGTGATCAGTGCTAAAAAAAAAAAAGCACTGTCACTGTACTAATGACACTGGCAGGGAAGGGGTTAACATCAGGGGCAAGTGGCAGGAGCGGGTCGCCCCAGACCTGGAAGTGCAGGATCACATACAGGTACGTGATCCTGCCCAGGGGAGCCGCCTTACTGCCGTATATTTACAGTATAATGTCGGCAAGGGGTTGAACTCACAATCGCTCTACTAATGGCTAAAACCAATGGACAGTATTTGGTGTACTCCTACTCCTGGACTCTGCTGCTTTTTGACATGGTGGACCGCCACCTCCTTGGGTAACCTTGGTTCCCCAAGGTTCTGTTCTTGGACCTCTTCTGTTCTCAATCTACACCTCCTCCCTGGGTCAGTTTAATGCCTCCCATGGCTTTTAATATCATTTGTATGCTGATGAAACACAAATCTATCTCTCTACCCCTCCGCTCAGTCCATCAGTCTCCTCACGCATCACTAATTTACTAACAGACATACAAGTCTGGATGTCGCATCACTTCCTCAAACTGTCTATCCAAAACCAAGCTCATATTTCCTCCCCCTCTTCCTCTGATGTCTCTGTCAAAATCAATGGCTCAACTGTAAACTCATTCCCACACGCCATGGTTCTAGGTGTAATCCTGGACTCTGAACTATCCTTTCGGCCCCACATCCAATCGATGTCTAAAGCTTGCTTCCTCAACCTACGCAATATTTCCAAGATACTCCCTTTAGAACCTTCAGTTTCCAGAGACCATAAATGTTACATTACATCTCTCCCCCTGGCTCTGTTCATGAATCACAGATGGAGTCTCCCAACCTGTTTTTATTCAAACCTATTCACTGTCCCAAAGCTAAATGGGGCATCAGCCTAATATTGGACTTTGTCTGTGAACAGATTTTCTTTTGTACCAAAATTCTGCACTGAATCTGCAAGATCTACTATTGCTTCTCTTAGACCAGTGGTCTCCAAACTTGGGCCTGGGAGCCAGATGCGACCCTTTGCTTCCATTTTTCCGGTCCTTGGGACACTATTCCTCCCACTGATAGGAAACACTATTCTGCCAACTGACATCAACAATGGGGCACCAACAACAAGGCACTATTCCGCCTGATGATACCAACAATAGGACACTTCCTGCACCTAATACCAAATGTAATGTTTACTTCCATTGATGCCAGGAAAATTTCCACTTCCGCTGGTCATAGTTCAGAAAGTTTGGAGACCCCTAGCTTAGACAATGGTAATTTCTGGCATCAGTAGAAGTACAAGATATCTACCTACATATCCCAATATTCCCGTAACACCAACACTTTCTACACTTTGTTTTTAGGAGACCAGCACCTCCAGTTTGTAGCACTACCATTCAGCCTCTCCTCTGCACCCTGAGTGTTCACAAACGTGCCCTGATGCATGCTTATCCGTGGACTCAGGGCATCCATGTCACTGGATACTTGGATGACCTACTTCTAAAGGACTTCACTTCTCAACTACAACATTGTCAGCCAATGTCCACAGGACTATTTAGCTCCTTCAAACCTTCACCACTCTCCAAAGTCTGCCCCCCCCCCTCCCCCCAGCTTTTACACTGTCTTGGAGAACCCGAGTCTAATCTTGCACACAGCCCAAGCCAGAATTTTCTTTCCTCTAGAACAGATTGCCTCAAATGATATTCATGCCTCAGTTACTTTTTTTTCCTTAACGCTCCAGTGGTTACTCCCTTTAAATTCTTTAGAATGGTGAACTACATTTTTCGTTCACTGCTTTGGAAATCGGGTCCTGCCAGGGTTCGGCTGGAGCAGTTACAACGGTCTAAGAACAATGGCGGACTGGCGTTTCCAAATCCATGGTTGTATTGCTAAGCAGCCCAGCTACAACAAATGGTGGGTGGCTTGACTAATTCAGGGGAGGGGGTGACTGGTGATTTGGCATTGACGGTGGCACTTTGTGGGGGCACGAACTCTTCCTGAGGGTTTGGAGGCTCATCTCTTTCTGAAATCCAACAAAATATACCCCACTTACGGGTTGATTCATAAAATCTGGACCAAAGCGAAACAGTGAAACAGTTGCAACACATAATGGGTTTTACTGCATACAGTTCAATATGGCAGAATTATGCGTACCCAGAACTGGTTAAGGTGCAGTGTGCTGCTAGATGGCAGGCGCTGGGCTTTACCCATCTTCGTCACCTTTTCGAGAATGGTAGGTTACTCACTTTTGACCGGTTGCAATCCCAGTATGGTCTGTCATTCAATATGTATTTTTCTTGTATCCAAATGCAGCATGCTATTAAGGCCCAGCCTTCTTTGGCCTCTCCTGTATTCTCTCCAACCCCTATATATTTTTTTTTTCAATCAAATAATTCTTATTGAATTTTTTCATTATACAACAAAAAACACATAAAACATTCCCATCCCATATCCCCACCCAACATCTATACAATAACAACAACAAAAAAACTTCCGTATTTGCGCTCACCAAACTATATTTTAATCATTACTCAGACCCCTCCAACACATTATTACACCTGGATAGTGCATATATGTTTAGTTATTTCCCTCCAAGATCTCATTATTAACTTTACATATTATCATTAACCACTTGCTTACTAGGCACTTAAACTCCCCTCCTGCCCAGACCGATTTTCAGCTTTCAGCTCTCTCATACTTTGACAATTACTCAGTCATGCCACACTGTACCCAAATGATTTTTTTGTCCTTTTTTTTATACAAATAGAGCTTTCTTTTGGTGGTATTTTATGACTACTGGGTTTTTTTTTTTTTTGCGCTATAAATGAAAAAATTTTGAAAAAAACGAATTTGTCTTCGTTTCTGTGATAACATTTTGCAAATTAGTAATTTTTCTTCATAAATTTTGGCCGCAATTTATACTGCTACATATCTTTGGTAAAATTAACCCAAATTCGTGTATCTTATTTGTTCTGCGTGAAAGTTAGAGTCTACAATCTCATTTCTTGAGACTCTAACAAGCCAGGAAAGTACAAATGCCCCCCAAATGACCCCTTTTTGGAAAGTAGACATTCCAAGGTATTTAGTAAGAGGCATGGTGAGTTTTTTTGAAGTTTGTCATTTTTTCCCACAATTCTTTGCAAAATTAGGATTTTTTTTTCAACAAAATTGTCATTGTAATAGGTTATTTCTCTCACATGACATGTGCATACCACAAATGACACCCCAAAATACATTCTGCTACTCCTCCTGAGTATGACGATACCACATGTGGGACTTTTTCACTGCTTGGCCACATACAGAGGCCCAACATGCACGGAGCACCATCAGGTGTTCTAGGAGCATAAATTACAATCTAACTTGTTGACTACCTATTACACTTTTGAAGGCCCTGGAGGACCAGGACAATGGAAACCCCCACAAAATGACCCTATTTTGGAAAGCTAACACCCCAACGTATAATCTATGAGGCATAATAAGTCTTTTTAATTTTTTTCCAGAAGTTTTTGGAAAATGTGGAAAAAAATGAATGCATTTTTTTTACACAAAGTTGTCCATTTATAAGATATTTCCAACACATAGCATTTACATAGCAAAAATGACACCCCACAATACATTCTGCTACTCCTTCTGAGTATGGCGATACCAAATGTGTGAGACTTTTACACAGCCTGGCCACATACAGTGGCCCAACATGCAAGGAACACCGTTGGGTTTTCCAGTGACACATAGCATGCACATACCAAGAATTACACCCCAAAATACATTATGCTGAGCAAAGGATAAACAAAAGATTACCTGTGGTTTTAGTAGCGCAGTTGTCCACAGGAGGATAGCACTGGTCCAGGCAGCAGGCAGGGACTTGGTCAGCAACAGCGAACACAATTGTTCAGGCAGCAGGCAGGGATACTGGCCATATACAGTCTAGGGTCAGTGCAGGCAGAGATATGGTCCATGTGGTGTGGTCAGTGCGACAGGCAGAGGCATGATGGCAGTAAGTCCCACAGGCAGCAGGCAGAAGTAGGGCCTCGTTCAGGACAGAATGGGGACAGGGGTAGAGGCTTCTCCCACCCAAATCTCTTTGAAGCCTTGAGTCGCCAGACCCTAATCTAGGAATGAGAAAACAAAAAGTTTTCTTCACCCAGAAAAACAATTCTGGAGCCCCTCACATATGTGAGACCCCCATGTTGAATCCCACTAGTCCAGTAGCAGGGTACAAGATCAGTCCAAGAGGCAGGCAAAAAACCATGGTCAAACAGTCCAGGGTCAGTTCCAGATCAGGCAGAGGTATGTACAGAATCGGCAGGCAAAAGAGTGGTTGAATAACAAGCCAGGGTCAGTTACAGAGCAGGTAGTGGCATAAGGGGTGTGAAGGTAAATGACAGAAACTGAGGATTAGGTTTACCATACGTCACTAATAATTTACTGAAGTATGGTAACGGCAGAAACAGTCATCTATGTAGAGGTCTGGTTGGGAAGGACACTGGGGACAATAATAAGATGTCTCTTCTGACTCCTCCTCCACTTGTACACATGTTACTTTTTTTTTTTTTTTTTTTTTTTTTTTTTGCGTCTTTGGTCTGTTAGTTTGGGAGGGATTTTATTGGGAAAGTGGCGATCGGAGAGTCGACTAAGAACATCTGATCGGATGTTTTCTGGTGGGCCGTTCAGGAATATAAGGGCAGTGAAAATTTCCTCCTGGTAGCCAAGGAAGAATTGGGGGTTTTGGGTGGAGTTGCGGTAAATTATATATGAGTTGTATATGGCCAAATGAAAAAAATAAATTGCTACTTTTTTATACCAATGGTATGCCCGTAATGTGGCAAGGTAGGGTTTAAGCATTTGGTCGTTGAAGTCGAATCCCCCCATGAACAAATTGTATTCATGGACGCATGTTGGCTTTTGGATGGGGCCATTCCTTCTGGGGATTTCCACAAAGATACTATTGTGGATCAAAGACAGCATGTAGACATCCCTTCTGTCCCACCACTTTTGTGCCAGAATCTCCTTGTTTAACATATACGCTGTCTCTCCTCTTCTCAACTTCATATTGACAAGCCTTTGAGGAAAACCCTAATGGTTCTTTCTTACGGTTCCACATGCTGGCATGTTCTTCGGGTGAAGGTTGTGGAACAGGAACAGACTCGTGTAGAAGTTGTCTACATACAAGTGGTGGCCTTTCTCCAGTAGGGGGTATATGAGGTCCCAAACAACTTTCCCGCTTGATCCTAAGTAGTCTGGGCAATTAGCGGGATGCAGCTGGGTGTCCTTCCCTTCGTACACTAGGAAGGCATATGTGTACCCTGTGGCTCGGTCACATAATTTGTACATCTTCACCCCATAGTGGGCCCTTTTGCTGGGGATAAATTGCTTAAATCTAAGGCTGCTGCTAAATTTGACAAGGGACTCATTCACACATATGTGTTGGTCCGGGGTAAACAACTGGGGGAATATTTCTATAAATAATTTAGTAGTAACCAAATTTTGTAAAGCCTGTCATAATTTGGGTCATTTCAGGGAGGGCACTGGGTATTATCATTAAAATGTAGGAACCTCATTATCATGAGATATCTTTTTCAGGGCATTACCGTGGAGAAGATCGGCATGTGGTGGATAGGGTGGGTTGAGCAAAAGGAACGCAATTCTTTTTTTTTTGGCGAGTCCCATACAAAATTTGAGGCCCAAAAAAAACGTCAACTCCTCCACTGTTAGGTCTCTCCACTCGTAGGGACGGGCATTATAGGATGTTGGATTATTCAAAATAAATTGTTGTGCATATAGGCTGCACTGGGCCACAATTGATGCTAGAATGTCCTCTGTAAAAATTAAATCAAAGAAATTGATTGGGGAAAAATTCTGTGTCCACCTGGACTCCTGGCTAGGCAGTGAAAGGGGGGGAATGTTAGCTTCTCCTGAATTAGAAGGAAGCCACAAGGGGTTCTGAAGGACTGGCATAGGTCCTAACCCTTTGGGGCTGAGGTGACACCCCACTGTTACTTGCCCTTTCTTGCCGAGGTACTGCTGTGCTGGTGGATGGCACTGCCTCCTCACCAGATGCCTTTGTTTGGCAGGCAGAATATCTTCCTCCTCTGAGTCTGTCAATGTTCCACTACTTAGGACTGGCTCATGATTTACGTCTGACTCAGAATCCGAATTTGAAAGAAAATCTGAAGAAGAGAGCTCCCCATTGCTCTCGTTGACCGCGGAAAGTATCTGGTACGCCTGCTCGGTGGAAAAGGATCTTTTGGACGTTGTTGCTGGTGGTGATGAGGCTGCACAGGTGTGTGCTAAGCCTGCACTGATGAGGTGGCACTGAAGAGCCTGCACAGATGTATGTTAATAAACTTGCACTGATGAGGTTGCACAGATGAGCACAGATGTACACTGATGAGGTGCCACAGATGGGCACTGATGAGGTGGCACAGATGTGCACTGAAGCAGCACAGATGGGCACTGATGAGGTGGCACAGATGGGCACTGATTGCACAGATGTGGACTAATGAGGCAGCACAGATGTGCACTGTTTAAAGGCACATATATATGCACTGATGAGGTTAAAAATGAAATGCCAGCAACTCTGGAAATTCTTCTGTAATCTTTTATTATAACATGACCATTAAAATGTGACAGCTGATGCATTTTGGCACTTAGCCTTGTTCACATACACTGATGAGGTGGCATAGATTTGCACTGAGGTGGCACAGATGTGCACTGATGAGGCGACACAGTTGTGCACTGATTGCATAGATGTGCACCGATGAGGCGGCACTGATGAGGTGGCACAGATGGGCACTGAGGTAGCACAGATGGGCAATGATGAGGTGGCACAGATGGGCACTGATTGCACAGATGCACACTGATGAGGCGGCACAGATGGGCACTGATTATTGATGGCACAGATGGGCACTGATTATTGATGGCACAGATGTGTACTGCGACACTGACCCTGATTGGCACTGATTGGGCACGGGTGTTGGCATTGTATGTGTTCGTGAAACGTAGAATCACTCACAATTCAGCACAGATCCTCTCTTTCCTCACACGCGGTCTCTGTGTGAGGAGGGAGGGCTGTCAATGAGAGATGATCTCATATGTTTACATATGAGATCATCTCTCATTAGGCACGCCGATCGCGTGGTAAATGGCCGCTGTGATTGGCCATTTACCACTGCCTGTGATTTCCCCTGATGCAGGGGCGCGAGGAAAGGGAAGGACATCTATTGACGCCCTCCCAGCAATGTAGGTCCGTGATGTAGCCGTCATTCGGCTATAGCGCAGACGGGAACTGGTTAATATACTCAGCTGGCTGCTCAAGCAATTTGGAGACTAAACCACCATTGCCGAATTTTCACAAAGTTTTTAGAACACCTCCTATGTGTCAGAAACCATGAAATCAGGCCGAGACTGAAGTACACTTAAATCACACTTGTTTAATAATACAAGTAAAAAGAACAAACGTATTCAAAACATAGCCAAAGTTCAGTAACCGGAACGGATAGTCAGTAAAGCCAGAAGTCAGGGATCAATGTAGTGGAACAGCAAGCAGGATCTGGAGCCAGAAGGGATGTCAGCAAAGCAAGTCTTGAACAGGATCACAGGAGATAGTTTCTGTGATGTGACCAAGGCGAAGGCAGAGCTCCTCTGGACTGGACGGCTTAAGTAGGCAGGATTGACTAGCAGGATATCATCAACAGCTGAGTAACTGTGGAGAGATGGGAGCTGGCAATTAGCCGATGGCTGAGTGGCCAGCTCAGAGAAGGAAGGGCTGAGCCCAGCCCTGACACTGTTTATATGTCTCTTCCTCTCGTCTTAAATTAAGATTAATTGCTTTGATCCATTGATCTATCGTTGGCGAATAGTTTGATATCCATTTTTGTAGTATAATTTTGCGAGTTATATACATAGTTCTCAACCACATCGCATGCATTTCAACTGGGAGAGTATCTTCCGGTGTAATCCCTAGCTTTGCAATTTTTGGGTCAAGCTGTACTTGTGCAGAACACAGGAAATTTCAAGTATCAAATACACACTCCCAGTAGCGATGCAGTTTAGGAAATCACCACAGCATGTAAAAGTGTACCTGTGCCAGTAGTGCATCTTGGACAATTGGACGTAATTGCTTTACCCCAAGAGTACAATTTTAAAAGAGTATAATGGGCTCTATGAATGATAAATAACGGAGTCAAACACTGTGAGGATAATAATACCTTAAATACATTTTTCAAAGCTTGCCCACTCCTCATCACTGAGTGTCTCTAAATCTCTACACCACCATTCAAAGCTGCCCTCTTGTGAGTTAGTTCTAGCTATCATTTGTATAGAAGAATATTATATATATATATATATATATATATATATATATATATATGTTTCTATCTATCTATCTAGATAGATAGATATATACAGTGGGGACGGAAAGTATTCAGACCCCCTTAAATTTTTCACTCTTTGTTATATTGCAGCCATTTGCTAAAATCATTTAAGTTCATTTTTTTCCTCATTAATGTACACACAGCACCCCATATTGACAGAAAAAAACACAGAATTGTTGACCTTTTTGCAGATTTATTAAAAAAAGAAAAACTGAAATATCATATGGTCCTAAGTATTCAGACCCTTTGCTGTGACACTCCTATATTTAACTCAGGTGCTGTCCATTTCTTCTGATCATCCTTGAGATGGTTCTACACCTTCATTTGAGTCCAGCTGTGTTTGATTATACTGATTGAACTTGATTAGGAAAGCCACACACCTGTCTATATAAGACCTTACAGCTCACAGTGCATGTCAGAGCAAATGAGAATCATGAGGTCAAAGGAACTGCCTGAAGAGCTCAGAGACAGAATTGTGGCAGGGCACAGATCTGGCCAAGGTTACAAAAAAATTCTGCTGCACTTAGGGTTCCTAGGAGCACAGTGGCCTCCATAATCCTTAAATGGAAGACGTTTAGGACGACCAGAACCCTTCCTAGAGCTGGCCGTCTGGCCAAACTGAGCTATCAGGGGAGAAGAGCCTTGGTCAGAGAGGTTAAGAAGAACCCAAAGATCACTGTGGCTGAGCTCAGTCGGGAGATGGGAGAAAGTTGTAGAAAGTCAACCATCACTGCAGCCCTCCACCAGTCGGGGCTTTATGGCAGAGTGGCCTGATGGAAGCCTCTCCTCAGTGCAAGACACTTGAAAGCCCGCATGGAGTTTTTTAAAAAAACACCTGAAGGACTCCAAGATGGTGAGAAATAAGATTCTCTGGTCTGATGAGACCAAGATAGAACTTTTTGGCCTTAAATTCTAAGCGGTATGTGTGGAGAAAACCAGGCACTGCTCATCACCTGTCCAATACAGTCCCAACAGTGAAGCATGGTGGTGGCAGCATCATGCTGTGGGGGTGTTTTTCAGCTGCAGGGACAGGACGACTGGTTGCAATCGAGGGAAAGATGAATGCGGCCAAGTACAGGGATATCCTGGATGAAAACCTTCTCCAGAGTGCTCCGGACCTCAGACTGGGCCAAAGGTTTACCTTCCAACAAGACAATGACCCCAAGCACACAGCTAAAATAACAAAGGAGTGGCTTCACAACAACTCTGTGACTGTTCCTGAATGGCCCAGCCAGAGCCCTGACTTAAACTCAATTGAGCATCTCTGGAGAGACCTAAAAATGGCTGTCCACCAACGTTCACCATCCAACCTGACAGAACTGGAGATCTGCAAGGAGGAATGGCAAAGGATCCCCAAATCCAGGTGTGAAAAACTTGTTGCATCTTTCCCAAAAAGACTCATACAATACTGAGCAAAGGGTCTGAATACTTAGGACCATGTGATATTTCAGTTTTTCTTTTTTAATAAATCTACAAAATTGTCAACAATTCTGTGTTTTTCTGTCAATATGGGGTGCTGTGTGTACATTAATGAGGAAAAAAATGAACTTAAATGATTTTAGCAAATGGCTGCAATATTATAACAAAGAGTGAAAAATTTAAGGGGGTCTGAATACTTTCCGTCCCCACTGTATATCTATCTATCTATCTATGTATCTATAATATATATATTCTCTCCTATGAGTCCCCGTTTAACACGCTTCACAGTTGCTGACAAAGCTGACAAATAATGAAGGATTATAGTTTAATAAAAAGGTCCTTTGCTTGACTCTGCAAAGCATGCCGTAGCTGTAAATATTGAAAAAATTATTTATTGGAGAAATTATATTTTGCTGCCAGTTTATCAAATGATTGGATAACATTGTTATCATAAAGTTGGCTAAGAAGCAAGATACCAGACTTTTTCCATAAATCAAAGTTTTCAAGCTTCGCCACTTCAGGCAATTTTAGATTATTCCTTATAGGCATATATTGTATGTCCCTCATACTGAGTATCTTGTTGAACAGTGGTCCTGTTATCCTATGTATCAGATTAACCCTTTCACTGCCAGGTCCGTACACTGTTCAGACCTAAAAAGTGCCCGCAGTTGGCCAAGTCTGTAGGCTGTACGGACCTCATATCTCCCTCTCCTATAAGCTTATGGTCACTTGAGTGACCATAAGCTTATATAAGAATTGTTCAGGACACTCTGCTGAACAATTCTATAACTCTGATCAGCAGATTACAACCCGCTGATCAGAGTTATTAACCCCTAATGTGTCCCTCCAATACCTCTGATCACCCCCCATACTACCCCCACACCCACGATCCATGGCCGCTCCAAGCGGCATCTCTCCTTCCCTCCCTCCGCCTGCAGCTTCTCCCTGCACAGATCTCCTATGATCTGTCAGGCTGTAGATCGCAGGCGGGGGGGGGGGGAGGTGCGGGTGGGGTGAAGTTGTGGCTTGGTGGGGCTTGGTATACATGTGTATACCAACCTCCCCGTACAATGGATATAGGCAGCGATTGCTGCTATATCCACTGACAGCTGATCATTGTAACCACGAGTGTTACAATGTATCAGACTGTCATTTCAAGAATGAATGGAATCTCTATACAGATTCCATTCATTCATGTAAAGTGCTACAGAGAAAGGGACTATCTTCAGTCCCTTTCTCTGTCTCAAAAAAAGAGATATGGGGGTCTGTTCAGACCTATGATATCTCACCAAAAAACTGTAAAAAGTAAAATTAAAAAACCCACAAACAGAGTAAGACCCCCCAGGTCTGCCCATACTCACCCCTACATGGTGACAATCACCCCCCACACACACACACTTACCCCTCCACGGTGACGGTCTGCCCCCACCCCTCCATGGCTTCCTTAGCTTCTCCTCCCTGTCAACCTGATCCATCCCGATTGGCCAGGAGGAGAAGCCGGAAGACAATAACAAATATTAATTTTCTATTTTCACAAGTGGATGGGTTCTGCGCCCTGAGCCCAACCTTTTTCAAGCCAATTAGAGCCTCAGGCTCTAATCATGCGGCTTTAAAAAAAAAATCATACAAAACGCCCCTAATGGACCAGCCACTCCTGATAAGACTCCTTTCACATGGACGCTGTCAAGAAGGTCTGCTGGTCCCTGCTAAGCAGGCGGATGACAGGTCCATGTCCACTGATGCAGAGGACACAGCCCACTATTCTCTATGGGGCGGTCAGATAGAAACAGACCGCCTGTCCATTTCTATCCAATACCATCCAATCCGATCTGATAGATGGATGGGAAATGGAATTCCCATCCATCTGTATTTAGCGGACTGGACTGGATCGGATGCAGGTGGGTGTAAACGTACACATGTCCATTTACATCAGCCTCTCCATAGAGAACAATGGGTGGTCCGATTGGGCCCGCCTGAAAAACACACAGGCAGACCCGATTGGTGTGCTTGTGTGAAAGGGGCCTAAGGCCTTGTTCACACAGGGCATACACAGGGTACCTTTACAGGGATGCACAGGTGTTCCGTGCATCTCTGTGCAGGTCGTCTCATTGATGTAATTTGGGATGTAGCACCTGCATGAACAGAGCCATATCTCCCAATTTTACATCCATGTAGGTCCGCATGCATGTCCCTGAGCTCACACTGTCTGCATTCATTGGGAACAGCAGCTATGCCTGTGCCGTTGTTGCATCCCAATTGACATAAATGGGACTGCCTGTACGGGATGCATGGAACACCTGTGCATCCCTGTGCACAGGTTAAACATGGCTCCCCATGGCCCTCCATGGGCGTACACTTTAGTATGCCACATGTGAACGATGCTTTAGTAGTAATTTAGCAGGAATTTTGTTATGTTGTGTTTATGTACACCATTAATGATTTTAGTGTATTTTTAGCGAAAATATTGATATGATAAACATTTGCGCAAATATCGCACTGCCTTAAAAATCAGTAGCACCTTCTTTTTATTCTACTGGCCATGTGCTGTCAGAAAATGTATAGTTTGGGGGGTCTTTTACAAATCCTGAAAGCTGTAAGTGAAAATTGAAGACTTCCAGATTTTTAGAGAAATTTTTGGGTACGTTAGATTTTCACCATTTTGTAAAAAGGCGAATTGTAAAAGATAATTTTTTTTTGTTATTTATTAAAGCCATACAGGTTAAGCTTCTTTTTTTTAGTAGGGATTTAGCAGGAATTTTGTAAAACTAGCTATGGTTTTAGTGTATCTTTTCCAAATATATTGGTTTTATAAACATTTGGGCAAATACCACGGGGTCGAAAAAAATCAGTAGCACCTTCTTTTTATTCTAGAGGTCATATGCTTTCAGAAAATATATGGTTTTGGGGGTCTTTCACAAATTCTGAAAGCTGTAACAGAAAAAAGAAAACCTTCAGATTGTTAGAGAAATTTAGATATTTACATTTTTGCATACGTTCGATTTTTCACCATTTTGCAAAAACAGCGCAATGTAAAAATTACAAATATTTGTTATTAACTCAATAACGGTTAAGGTGAAATTTGCTGTGTATTTATCTGCTAATCATGATTTTAGTGGATTTTTAGTAAAAATATTGTTTTTATAAACATTTGCGCAAATTTCATGGGACCTTAGAAATCTGTAGTACCTTCTTTTTATTCTACTGGTCATGTGCTTTCAGAAAATATATGGTTTGGGAGGTCTTTTCACTTATAGCTTTCAAAGTTTGTAAAAGTAAAAGAGCAAAGGAAAAATTGCGAAAATGGTCTGGCCACCTTAAGGGGAAAAACGGAGCCGAGGGCATGTCAGCGAAAGGGTTAAATGAAGGATATCTATATTATTATAAAAATGGTAAGCTTCTATTAACTGCACTAGTGGATCTATTGGCAGTTGAGAAAATACAATTTGTTGTATGGGATCCTCGCAATCTATATTATTCCATCCATATAGTTGCTGGAGTTGGGATGCCAAATATTACCGTCTGCATTAGGAACAGCCAAACCTCCTTCATCCTTGGGTAACTGCAAATTTCCTTGGTAGCCATATGGGACAATTATGTAGAAAATATAGCAATTGTGGTGTCCATATCATCTTTATCAGATTAGCTCTACCTATTATCGTTAAAGGAAACTTACTCCAGATTTTCCCCACTTGCCTAAACCACTTAAATAGTGGGGTCAGATTCCTCTCCACACATGTACCCACTTGTGCTGTGACTTGTACCCTAGATATTTAAATGTAGAGACTACAGCAATTTGAGGAGCAGAAATTAGTAGACTGGTCACCAGGGCATCCACAGGTAACAGAACTGATTTGTCCCAGTTCATCGTTCAACCTGAAAAAGAGCCATATCTGTTAATTAAGGGCATCACTGCCTTCAAAGACTTGAGTATCTCCCAAAAATAAATGTGTATCGTCAGCATATAAAGCAATCTCATCCTCTCCAAAAGATCTACGAAATCCAATAATATTTGATGATTGACAGACAAAAGCAGCTAATGCCGTGTACACATGATTGGAAATTCGGCCAGCAAAAGACCGATGAGAGCTTTTGGTCGGAAAATGCGACCGTGTCTATGCGCCATCGGACTTTGGCTGGCCAAATTTCCACCAGCAAAAGATTGAGAGCATGTTCTCAATTTTTCCAATGGAAAAAGTTTCTTTCGGAAATTCAGTTCGTGTGTATGCGAGACAGAAGCTATTGGCTACTGGCTATTGAACTTCCCTTTTCTAGTCTGTCGTACGTGTTGTACATCACCGCATTCTGGACGGTCGGACTTTGGTGTGGCCATGTGTATGCAAGACAAGCTTGTGCGGAATTCCGTCAGAAAAACCATCATAGCTTTTTCAGACGAGAATTCTGATCGTGTGTTTGTGGCATTAGGGTTCAAGGGCCAAAGCAAACAGCAAATGTGATAATGGGCATCCCTGTCTTGTTCCTCGTTGCAATGCAAAAGGTGCCGATATATGTCCATTTACCTGTACCCGTGCCACTGGGACAGCATAAAAAAGTTGTATCCATCTTATAAACTGGGTTCCAAAACTAAATTTGTCTAGACAGAGCCACAAAAAATCCCATTCTATACTATCAAAAGCTTTTGCCGCATCAAGCAACAATATAGCTCTCTTATCCAAGTTTTCAGACGGAGCCTGCAAATAAAACGCCTTATATTCATTGCTGTAGGTCTGTTTGGAATAAAACCAGATTGGTCCTTATGCACTATCTTAGATATTACTTTTGCCAATCTAGTGGCTAACATTTTTGCCAATAGCTTGATATCTGAAGTGAGTAATGAAATTGGGTGATATGATTCAGGATTACTAGGAGTTTTTTTATTTGTTTTTAACAAAACTATAATAATTGCTTCATTCATGGAAGATGGAAGGTATCCATTTTCGAATGCTGTATTAAAGAGCTCCAACAATTCAGGCAACAAATCATCTCCATAAACCTTTTAAACCTCCCCTGGTAACCCGTCTGCTCCTGGGGCTTTATTATTAGGCAAACTAGCAGAGGCAATTTGAAGTTCCTCTAATGTCGAGGGCTGATCCAACATCTCCCTATCAACCATTGATAATTCTACTAACGTAATGGAATTTAGAAAAAGTTCCAGATCAACCTCCTTATAGGATACTTTACTACTATACAGATTTTTATAAAAGTCAAACGCTGATGAAATCTCCATGGTGGTTTGAGCAGTTTCAGTTGAAGAGGTTTGTAGTTCTACTACTTGTCATTGGTTTCTGAGATTTTACTATTGCTGACAAAAGATGGCCCATGTTTTCCCCATCCTCAAAATAAGGTTCCTAAAAGAAAAAGCATTTCTGCTCTGCTTTTTTGCGAGAGATATCAGCATATATCTGTTGTTTTTGTATCCACTTCTGCTGTATTTCTGTAGTAGGGTTTGCTATATATTGAAGTTCGGCCTTTAAAACATCTTCAGTCACTAAACATTCCCAAGCTTTTTATAATCCTTTAGATTTGGGAAATGAACAAACCTCTCATATACGCTTTTAACAAATCCCAATAGATCTGTGACGATAGAGTGGGCTTGTTAACAGTACTATAGGCCAGAATATCAAGCATTATTTTCTGTTTTGAAGGAAATAGGTCAAACCAATAAGGGTTGACTTTCCACAAAGTGCGAGTCTGGGTTGAATTTAAACCTCTTAAGAACTAATGGGGAATGATCGGACAATCCTCTAGCTGCATAAGTAACCTGAGATATCACAGGTTGAGTTGAGAGGAATCTTAATAGTGCGGTAGCATCATAGATGTAACTAATGCCAAGTCTTTTCTAGATAAAGTCCCGTGGGTCCTAGAGAAGCAAGAAAACACTCTATGGTTCGAATGTAGCATTCTCCAGCCATCTATAAGACCAATTTCCTGAATATAACCAATGCCAAGTCTTTTCTAGATAAAGTTCCATGGGTCCTAGAGAAGCAAGAAAACACTCTATGGTTCGAATGTAACATTCTCCAGCCATCTATAAGACCAATTTCCCGAATATAACCAGCCAATGGAGTACATACAGAAGTTACTCGAGCTGTAGCCAAACCATATCTATCTAAGGCGGGATCAAGGTACGGTAATTATTAAAATTTCCTATTATTAACCAAGGGACATCCGTTTTATCAGAAGTAAAATTTAACAATTATTTAAGTACCTCTGAGGAATATGGGGTGGTGTGTGTGTGTGTGTGTATGTGTGTGTGTGTGTGTGTGTGTGTGTATATATATATATAATATAATATTAGCTAGCACATTTTGTATACATTGTACAAAATAAAAAAATATATAGTGACCTTTAGTGCCTGTTTGTACCTGCCTGCAGGAGAAATCTATTTTGTTTGCTATCAATATAGATGCACCTCTAGAATATGTAGTATAAGTAAAATGATATTGCCTACTATATTGTGCACGCTTTAAATTATTTAATTTATTTGCATTTAAATGAGTCTCCTGCAGGCAAATAATAGACGGAGAAAATTGTTTCAATGTAGTAAACATAGCTTGTCTCTTTACTGGGTCACTAAGCCCCCTAATATTCCAAGATACTAATACTTGCAGTAAAAGTTGACATATTGCTGCAGTATCAGATTTTTGAGCCCTAGCCCTATGAATAATTCTTATTTGTGAGGCGATAATCTCTGTATTCATTTTAACTATCTGGTGAGCGCATATAATTCTATATAAAAAATAAAATGACAACAACCTCCAACAAAAAAAAGAAAAAAATAATAAAAAAAAGAAAAAACAAAGAAATAAGAAATCCCCAAACTTGTGTAAATACCATATAGACCTCTGAAAATCTGCGATCACCCTCAATAGCCACCTCCCAGGGAGTCTCACATATAAAAATATTGCAGTGTACACACAATACATTTTGCCCAATAATTAGAATAACATTTTAAATACCGTTTAGCAAAAAAAGAGATCTCCCAAGAACTAACATATACCTAAATATATTCCTACAAATACAAAAATTGTAACCAAACATTTCCCACAGGAACATAGTATAAAGAGTCCATTCAGTGATTTTCACTGGACTCTCCACTCTGGAAAAAAAATGAAACTGGCCTCCTGCCAACTATGGAAAAAGAGATAATAGAGGGGAAAAAACCCCCCTGTATTTAACATGATGGAAAACTCCACATCCAGCAAGGGTTTCATCTCTAGATGTTATGCATTGTTGGGGGACTATCCTGAAAGATTTCCTCATACAGCTATGGAGAAATGGGAAAGAGATGTAGGGGTCATCTCGGTGGAACAATGGATTTAGGCACTGGAATCTGTCCGTAGTTGCTCTTTTAATGTAACCCAAAGACTGTCACAATTATATACATTATTAAGAGTCCATCGCACTCCACTTGTGTATCATGTTGTACCATGGGGTTGTGTACCCTGACTCATTATGTACTAGGTGTAATATGGACAAAGGGGACCTTATACATCTTTTGTGGAGATGCCCGAAATTACTGGACTTATGTGGTACGAACCATTAACAGTATTTATCAACTATCATACCTTTTTGACACTAAGCCATGTGTATTGGGCATTCTAGATGTCATAATACAGAATGTCTATGTTGGGGAGGCAGTATTCAGAGCTCTCTTCCAAGCCTGTAAGCTTATCTTGCAATGCAAAGTATCCCAAACAGGAAGGGACAAAGAAAAGCAGGGCTAACAGAAGGGCAATGCACATATAAATTATATCAAAAATAAGAATTTTATTGGTATATACAAATTCTTGTCCCCTAGGGATTACACCAGATGACATGGTGACCTGGATCACCATGCTATCTCTGGTTTAAGCGGTATTATCCACAGTCTTTGTATGTTCAGGTGTATATGTATGAGTGTTCTGGTTATTATACCAGCTTACTTATACATGTACCCTTCTGTGGCCTGTCCTGTGCATGTCTTTGTCTCCTCCCCCCCTCTTCCCCCCCCCTCCTCCTCCCCCCCCCCCCCCCTTTTTCCCCCCTCTCTTGATTGAAATGATAATGTCTCTCATGCATAATAGAGGATAACTTTGTCCTTTGATACCTTACACTGTTGGTACTTTATTGTCATCAAATACCATGCTCGGATCTCTAACCATCCTTTACTAGAGGCATGTTTGGATATGAACAACACATAGGAATGAAAGGACCTGATAGCCCCCTGGATAAGCAAGGATCGATAAACCACAGTAATCCGGTTACTACACAGTTCTGGGATTGCTCCTCCTTTTTTAAACTAATTTTTCTGGTGGGCGTACCTGAGGAGTGAACGCAATTTAGAAGGAGCCCTCGTACACCACTAATACGTCCAGACGCAGATACACACCCCTGTATGTGAAACGCGTTGACGTCACTTCCGCCCGGACGCTATGCTTCGGCGCCATACCCCATTGGTGTTTGTGAGCCTGCAATCCTGAAGGGAGGATGACGATCACATGATCGCACCGCATCAAGGGAGAATTTGGATGTGTATGTCCACGAACGAGGCTCTACATTCAGGTGTCCAACCTATCCATACTTTCTATACACACCAGCCACACCTGCACCCTGCACAGGGGGCTCCTGTAATATACACAGTTTGGATGATCTGAGACCGTGTGGAAGTGGGGCACTGACACAGGAATGCATCACTTCCAGAAGCAAAAGACGGCACCCATCCACAACTGGGGGTGGTAATGTACTGTGGCTGTTTCTATTTTTGAACAAATCTTTGTATGCCAGCTGTGCATTTCACAGCAGCCAAACTACCACCTGTCCTTTGAGAACATACTCATATCAGGATATTCCAGACTTCAGGCAACTCACAGCAACACTGTTTGATTGTGACATACATTTACACAGCATCGAACTTTGCAATCCTGCCTACACTTTTATGTTGTCCGGTCCCTGCAGACTGCAGGTGTCAGATGGGCACCCCCAGCAGCTGGTGTCCATCATGAGCCCATAGGTTACAATACTGCCCCACTACCATCCTATCCTTTCCCGACTTTCTCTCCCTGAGCTCCAATCCACCGACTTGGGGGATTGGTGTCAGCCTTGGGGCCATACCCAGCATTGTACTGGATACTCCCCATGGTGGACGGCAAGGCTGACACCAATTTCCTTTGCGCCTGGACGCTGTTTATGTTTCATGTTTTTTGTTATATGTTGTCTTGTTCCCCTTTTTCTGTGGTTGCGACAGACCAGCCCACACGGGTGGTCGGCAATTTGTACCAGGAACAGTACACTATTGGGTTTTTTCCCTTTTACCTGCATTTTTTGTATATACCTGTAGCACTAACTCACGGTGGAGCTGCTGGTTTAAGCGGGTCTGTTACCTTCACTCTGCTTCCCTCTGTTTCACCGGCACCGGGTCTAGGGTTCCATTGAGTTTACTTCTGGACGACACACGCACCAACACTGGAGTACGTTTTCAATGCTTTATTAAACAAACGACCTAGGAAGTAGCAGGAAAGAGGTAGAAAGGAAACTCGCAGAAGAAACTCAAATATTCTCTAAAAGGGTTCTCTTGGCGAAAGGTCTTGGTATAATTCAAATACTATTTGAAATGCGCTCCCCTTGTGGGACACACTCCTTGCTCGTCTGGATAGGCCTCTCTCACCAGTCTAGCAGCCAGTACGCAGCACGAATCAAAGTCTCTGCCACAGACTTGTTTTGGAATAAAATCCGTACGATCCTCTGCCACAGGATGTATAGATTTACGGTAGTGAAAGTCAGTCACAGTGCTTGAACCTTTAAGCCGAGCCGGCAACACTATGCTGTATAGTTACTTTTGGATACATCTTCCAAACGAGTCACCAGGCCCCTCTATAGACCAGCATGCGGCATGATCTCTCCAAGACGGGTCCTCCCCTGGGATCGCCTCGGTTGTCCAGCTTCGTCACACAGGACCGACAGCTCAGGACCATTCCTTGGCTGCGGTGGCAGGCTCCAGACAAGCCTCTGGACCCACCCCTACGCCGCAGTATCGTGGGCCTCCCGGACGAAGGACCACGAGGTAGCTCCTTAACGCATACCTGTCTGTCAGGAGGGCCACCAGGTGGCTGTAAAACGAACCCCAAAATATGGCGTCTGTCCCATAAATACCCTCGCCCAGAATGCAACTCTGAGGACCACCTCCACTGAGCGTGCCTCCGGGACAGAGGAGCATCCATACACTTCAACAACCCTGACCAGTGGTAACAGCGACACCCACCGGTCAGCACGGAAACACCCGCAACGTCAGCCAAGCTGGAACAGAGGCAAACTTTTAACCTTCCTAACACACAATTTACTAAATTTACCTAACATGCGGTAGATTGTAAATCTACCAGCGCTACATACCAATAAAATTCTTATTTTTGATATAATTTATATGTGCATTGCCCTTCTGTTAGCCCCGCTTTTCTTTGTCCCCTCCTGTTTGGGATACTTTGCTTAGCCTTTTCCTGGGGGTTGAAGCGCAATCATCATGCTTTTCAAGGTATATACTACTTGCATGGGAGTCAAGCCTTTTTTTTCTTGTATTTATTCAAAAGCTTATCTTGCAGCATTGGATCTCATAGTCCCCACCTACATCTGAGATGTGGATAACCAAATGGGTGCAACATTATGCTGTGCATGTCTGATATATCAACATAGGGGTAACCCGTCCCGGTTTGATAAAATATGGAGCAGTTGGCTAGCTGTACCAGGACTAGCTCCAATGGGCTTTGTCTTTGATTGCTATTATAAAAACTGAGTTCAAATATATGGTCTTGGCCACCGTGCTGCAGCTCAGTTTCAGGGTCTTGGCAATCATCTTATAGCCTAGGCCAGTGATGGCGAACCTTGGCACCCCAGATGTTTTGGAACTACATTTCCCATGATGCTCCACCACACTGCAGAGTGCATGAGCATCATGGGAAATGTAGTTCCAAAACATCTGGGGTGCCAAGGTTCGCCATCACTGGCCTAAGCCATGTTTATGTAGCGCAACAATTCTTTTTTTCAGATCCTCAGAGTTCTTTGCCATGAGGTGCCATGTTGAACTTCTAGTGACCAGTATAAGAGAGTGAGAGCGATAACACTGAATTTAACACACCTGCTCCCCATTCACACCTAAGACTTTGTAACACTAACGAGTCACATGATACCGGAGAGTAATAATGGTGGCCACACAAAATATTGATACTTTGGGCCCAATTTGGACATTTTCACTTAGGGGGGTACTCACTTTTGTTGCCAGTGGTTTAGACATTAATGGCTGTGTGTTGAGTTATTTTGAGGGGACAGCAAATTTACACTGTTATACAAGCTGTACACTCACTACTTTACGTTGTAGCAAAGTGTCATTTCTTCAGTGTTGTCACATAAAAAGATATAGTAAAATATTTACAAAAATGTGAGGAGTGTACTTGATTTTGTGAGATACTGTGTGTGTGTGTGTGTGTGTGTGTGTGTATATATATATATATATATATATATATATATATATATATATATATATATATATACACACACACACACAATGCTTCAAATGGTATGGTGGGATTAGGATGCATAGGGGGTACTACTAATATGGTGTTTCTTCTATGTTTCTTCTATGAATCTCTATATAGCGGGTGGTTGACATGACACTGTGACTAACCTTGTACCTCAAAAAATATATATTATATTAAAATATATTGTGAGCATTGTTGTACAAATTTTACTGCAAAGTAATGTGAGACCTATATCTTCGGAATGTGACTTGACTGTGTATTGTTTGTTGGTTCTCAATAAAATCTTTTTCTGATGAAAAAAAAAAGATTGCCTCCTTAAGGATCCAAGCATGGTCCAAAAGGCACCACTCAGTTTGCTTCTGCATGAGAGTTCCCACACGGTTGAGCAAGTTTGGGGTGGAGGAACTGGCCTATCCTGACCTCAACCCGATAGAACACATTTGGGATGAATTAGAGCGGAGACTTCGAGCCAGGCCTTTAGACGTGAACCCCATTGAAGTCGATGGGAAAAATCAAAAGTTCCCATTTTAAAGGCTTATATGCAAGTTATTGCCCATAAAAAATTGTATGAGGGCCTGGTTGCTGCCCTGGGGGAAATGTACCAATGCAAACAAAAAAAAAGTTTAAACATTTTTTTCACCACTTCAGCTCCAGAAGCATTTGCCCCGTTCATGACCAGGCCATTTTTTTGCGATATGGCACTGTGTCTCTTTAACTGACAATTGCGCGGTTGTGCGACGCTATACCCAAACAAAATTTTTTTCCCACAAATAGAGCTTTCTTTTGGTGGTATTTGATCACCTCGGTGGTTTTTATTTTTTGCGCAAAAAAGACCAACAATTTTGAAAAAATATAATTTTTTTTTTATTTTCTGCAATAATACATATCCAAAACATAAGTTAAAAAAATGTATTCATCAGTTTAGGACGATATGTATTCTTCTACATGTTTTTGGTAAAAAAAAAAAAAAAATCGCAAAAGTTATCGCGTCTACAAACTATGGGATAGATTTAGGGACGTTTATTTTTTATTGTTTTTACTAGTAATGGCGGTGATCTGTGATTTTTAGCGGGACTATGACATTGAGGCGGACAAATCTGACCCCAAATTACACTTTTTGGAGATCAGTGACATTATTATATTGATTCCTTTAAACATAGAGCCTGGGGGTCCCCTTAGTCTGCTTGTGAAGTGGTGCATCTGCACCATGTATAGGACCTGCTGCAGCAAAACTGACATTTTATAAAGAATGACATTTAAATTGATGAGCCAGTCGGTATGATGAGCCCACAATCGAGTGCACTAGGAACAAGATTAGAGATTTTTAGGATAAACTCTGGTGTCTCTCTTTTGCAGATACTTTGGTTGAAAATAACACATTTTTACACAACAGTTAGCAAGAAGAAGAAGCCAAATTATAGTACTCTCAGGCCAAGATTAACAGTTTTGTTTTGGATAGTCTGGTGTCTCTCTTTCGCAGACTTTGGATAGAAGTAACAGGTGCAGAAAAATTGGGCTTTGAGTGTTGGTGGTGCCTTCACCCCATAACCTTCTAGAGGTACGCTTGATGAAAGCAAGAATTGGCCTTGCTGTAAAACATTGAAATTTGATGCCCCTGTCAAACAGTTACGGAAAATTGGGCTTTGGGTGTTGGTGGTGCCTTAACCCCGTAACCTTCTAGAGGTACTCTTGATGAAAACAAGAATAAGCCTTGCTGTAAAAAGTTTAATTTGATGCACTTGTCAAACAGGTGTGGAAAAATTGGTCCTTAGGTGTTAATTGTGCCCATGAAACCTATACCTAATCCCACTTCCTCTTTGCCTCCCCTCTTACCCGTGATGTTTCTGGGCCTTCTTCCCCGCCGTTCTATTCTCCCCCCATTCTGCACTGACACCTGGCCCTGGCCTGAGGGTCATTGTTAGTTTATAATTTATATCTTATAGCACGTTTTACTGTTGTACAGTATTTTTGCGTGAACTTCTGTCTAATGCTTCACGCTTATTTCACCTGCGTGGGAATTTGTTATCTGGTTTCCCTTTTTATGTCAATAAAAACATTGTACCAGAAACCTATACCTAAAAATTACTTCAAGATAAAATCAACACCCACAAAGCTAGGCAGCCTAGACAATCTTGCAGAGATTCGAGATCCCAATAACACTCAATCAGCAAAATTTGCAGCAGGGGCTTGTTAGCTGCTGCTAATTCAGGACTGATTCATTTTGACAAATGTCAGCTAGTCAACGGAGTCCGTGGCTAGATGTGCTCTTTTATTTGTCACAAAACCTTTGGCAGCACTGAATACCGGTTCAGAAAGCACTCTGGATGCAGGGCAGCCCAGCAGCTCAATTGCATACTGGGCAAGTTCTGGCCTGGTCTATTCTCATGACCCAGAAACCAGTGGATCATCTACTGGAAAGCTCTCCGTGTCTGTTTTCACCCCTAGATAATCTTCCACCATATAATGCAGGCGTCGCTGATGGGATCTTTAATCTCGAGTACTAAAAAAATTTTGAAATGCATCGCTGAGGTGGCCCCCTTCTCCACCGCTCCTCCTTTGACCAACAGAAGCCTCAAAACTAGCTATTCCATGAGACTGTAACCTACCAGAGTCCAGAAAGACATTACATAAACTCCTCTTAAAGGTGTCATTGAGATATTTCATCCTGTGCACCCTCTGTGAGGGCAGGATGAGTGCCAAGATTTTCCCCTTGTAATAGTTGTCAAGGAGGGTTGCCAACTAATATTCGTTTCACAGGCTTTGAAGAATAAGGGAGCCCATGCACCGCAAGTTTGTGGAGGCATGAGAAGCAGAGTCCTCCAGAGTCACTGAGGATTACAGTATCTGGAACTGCCTCCTCCCAGCCACATATTACTCCCAAGGTTTCTGGAGACTGAAAATCATCTCTTAAGGTTTGACGTATGTCTTCCTCTGCTTCTATGCTGCCAGAATCCTCCTCTCTCCTCGTGTGTGTTCTGTGGCATTGCAAGAATTGTGTCTGCATAAAGGGGAACCTTGAGAGGAAAGGACGTCCTCTTATTTTCTCCCGCTGTTCTGCCTTGTGTGCCCTGTCCATAATGCCACGTAGAGTATGCTCCAGCAGGAACACAAGAGGGATTGTGTCACTGATGCATGCTCACCATCTTTGCATAATATTCCCCATGCACACATTCTTGAAAATGGCTGCAATAATGCTGGGTGCTGTAATGACCACCGGCTGGAATCTGTAGACAAAGTGTAGAAATGTCATCAGCACACCAAGAATTTTTCAAAAGGGTCCAAAGCTTTATTCACATGGTCACATAGTATACATACGGCAATGTTACGGAGCCACGCAGGGCCCCTTTATCAAGCAAGTGGCTTGAATAAAGCTTTGGACCCTTTTTTAGGAATCCTTGGTGATGACATTTCTACACTTTGCTTCACCATCCTTGCTGCCTCCTCAAATGGTTACAGTACAGTGCATGCATCCTTTATCAGCAGCCATTGGCGTGGGGAAAAAAGCAGAGCTGCCCTGAGCCTGTCCTTGTGCCATACTCACACAGGTACTCGTTTACAGCTCTCTGCTGCATGTGCAGCCACTGCAGCATTGCCAAGGTTGAGTTCCACCTGATGGGCATGTTGCAAAACATTTGAATGGCCCTTTGAACGCTTAGGGGGTACTGGTGGTTCACAGGACAATCCAGCAAAGGAGGGCATGAAGGAGGAGGGGGTGGAGCTGGCAGATCTTGAATCATCACCACCAGCTGTATGGAGATGTGGCAGCAAAACAAGCTCCAGCACTGAGCCCTGTCCTGCATCCGTCCTAGTTGCATGCAGAGCTACCCAGTGTGCTATGAATGAAATATATTGTCTCCAGTAGACCTGAATAGCTAAGCAGTCCCACAAAAATGTGCATAAAATCTGAGCCAGGGACAGAGCATCGCCAACAGGAGGATGAACTATTGCCAAAAATTCCAGCCAGCTTAGCAGGAGTTAAATACATGCGATGCAAAAATGTATAATGTAGGAGTTGATCCCTGGCAGTGATGAGACTCGTGAAGGGCGCCTCCTACTCTTCCTCCCAATCTTCCATATGAAGGTCTGGGGCAACAGACAGCCATTTGGCCTTACAAATGCTGAGCAATTCAGTAGTCTCTGGGAAAATGTATTGTGAGCTGGAGAATAGGTAGCATGTACAAACCTCCCTGGGATAAGCACACTTCCAGGCACAGATACCAGTCCAGTGAGGTAGTGACACAGTGTTGTTTATTCATGCTATTTACAAGTCTATAAACAAGTGCTGTAGCGTGTTGTAAGAAATAAACAGGGCAAAAATAAAAATCCTAGCCGTGTTCCGGCATGAACTACATGTAATCACCAGTCCTTATTATCAGACTAATCAAGCCTAACACTTGTCAGCCTCCACATACACAGCTTGAGTGCTTTTTACCAATCTTCAGCTCTCCCAGACATGACTTGTCTGTTTCCCAGGTTGAGAGCACTGGCTACAGGTTCCAGGTGAGATTAAATTGCCAGTGGGGAGAGGAGTAAATCCTGCACTGGACCGTGGATCAGAGATCCCTAAATGTATATGGGAGGAACCTGGGAGATCTATAAACCCTAAACAAGACTTCCCCAGGGCTCTCTCTGGGACACTCTGCTACTCTGCTACCGCAGACAGAGGTTTGACTAAATCCTCATCTCTCAGCACAGACTCTGGACTGAATGCAACTGTATATAACGAGAACTGGGTATTTGGTACCCTGTCCACACTATGGGGTCTTCATATGTGTAAAAGGGGGAGCAGGTTGGATTCCTCCACAGTAGTATATGAGGGAAGGGTGAAGGGGCCCCCAAATTCGGTCCCAAGAGTCATCTTTCAGGCCCGCATTACAGATCTCATAGAGCTAGTTTTGATATGTGGAGATCTAGCCCTCTATGCACTAAGTGAGTCAATGCTTCGTAAGAACTCACCAATGCTGCCTGTAAGACTACTGCAGCGTCGTTAAATGGACTAGTCAACCACCTATGTGCAAATACAAGTTGCCCAGTCAAAATATATTTATAGCGGTTAGGCACTGCTAGGCCCCCTTCCCTTCAAGGTTGTTGCAAGACTACAAGACGAATTCTGGTGGTATCGCTCTGCCAAAGAAAGTAAAAAATGTGTCTATTAAGGGAATAAAAATGGCTTTAGGAATCCACACAGGGGAGTTCTGCATGTGATCTAACAGTAGTTAAATAAATTTCAGTTTGACCAAATAAATTTTCCTGATTAGCGAGAGAGGGAGGTTTCTCCAGGCATTGATCTTTTATTTAAAGTGAACAATAAGAGGGGTGACATTTTAACCATATGGAATCAGACACTGAAAGTATAGTAATCCCTAGATATTTCACTCATTTTACCCATTGCAAAGGCAAAACCAAAGAGGAAGGTAACCAGGTAACTCTATTGAGGGGAAGGACTTTAAATTTGTGTCAGTTTACATGATCTAATATAGTTAGTGATGAGGACAAGGAAACATCTAGTACCATGGCCAACCGGGAAATATTCTGATAGCCTGACACCAGCTTTAATAACAGCCACCAGTCATAAAGCTGTATCTACTGAAGGAATACCTCACAAAACCCTCATAAAATTCCATAAATCTATTCCCTATTTTGTAGACGCTATAACTTTTGCGCAAACTAATCAATATACGCCTTCTGCGATTTTTGGTAAAAAAAATATGTAGAAGAAAACATATTGGCCTAAACTGATTAATACATTTTTTTTGGATATGTATTATAGCAGAAAGTAAAAAATATTGTTTATTTTTCAAAATTGAAGTTTTTTTTTGTTTTTTTGTTTATAGCTCAAAAAATATAAACCGTAGAGGTGATAAAATACCACCAAAAGAAAGCTCTATTTGTGGGACTGCGCAATTGTCCGTTAAAGAGACGCAGTGCCGTATCGCAAAAAATGGCCTGGTCATTAAGGGGGTAAATCCTTCCGGGGCTGAAGTTGCTAAAGGCTCAACTGGCCCATGTAATGAGAGCCCATCCGTGAGGTTAGTGTACACCCTTGGTGTCCAGTGGTGGTCTTCACATCAATCTTTGAACTAGTTCTCACTTTACACACCAATTTTATGGATGTTAATGTAGTTTGATTCACAGATCTTTTACCCAAACCGTTCTGGACTTTAGTAAACACAGGACTCACAATTTGTGTGTTTATATGTTTTTATTGATTTTTTTTTTTTTTCTTTCAGACAGTGACATCAATTTTCAGCATATTTAGAAAGCATTGCATTTTGTGTATGTGTTTTATATTGGTAGCGCAGCACTGAACACATTTATTTTACGTTTGGCTCCATGCACACTGGCTTAAAAAATGTTGCTTCTACAGGAGTTTTGTGCTCTGCCTGTAGAAGCAGCTCAATGTTATCAGAGTTAGTCAAGTTGAAAAAATACACAAGTTCAACCATAAAAATAAATACATAATAATAACATAATAATAATAATAATAATAATAATAACATACAATCCCATATACACAATCCTATACCCGCAGTTGATCCAGCGGAAGGCGAAAACCCCCAGCAATGCATGATCCAATTTGCTACAGCAGGGGATAAAAATCCTTCCTGATCCCCCGAGAGGCAATCGGATTTTCCCTTTATCAACTTTACCTACAAATGTTAGTACCCAGTTATATTGTGTACATTTAGGAAATAATCCAGGCCTTTCTTAGGCCTGGTTCACACCTATGCATTTTTTAGCGCATTTTCAGTTTTGCAGAAACACACTACAGTCCATTTAACATGGTTTCCTATGGATGTAGTTCACATCTGTGCATTTTATGGAAAGGGCCAGGGACTTTTTTTTTCTGGTTTTTGGTTCCATAGACTTCAATGGATCAAAAACGTGTATTGAAAAATGCAAAATGCACCTGCAATATGCAACCTGCATAGGTGTAAATCAGTGTTTGAGTCGACAACTGTTGAGTCGAGATCCAGGAGAATAACCCTGATGATTTCAGGAATTATCTCCGGATGACGGACCCCATTTTTCACCATTTGTTGGCTTTGCTGGCCCCTTATATTATGAAGCAGGATACCTGCATGCGGCAAGCCATCACTCCCGAGCAGAGGCTAGTCGACACGTTGCAGTACTTGGCGACAGGGAGAAGTCTGCAGGACATCAAGTTCTCGACAGGCATTTCCCCCCAGGCTCTGGGGATCATTATTCCAGAGACCTGTTCTGCCATCATACAGGTCTTGCAGAAGGACTATATTAAGGTAAGTTTTCTCCTTTAACATCACATTCTATGTATTTAATGCTTGCTAATGTATTGTATTTCTTTCGTCATTCCCTAATTACCATGATTGTAATATGCTGTGAATGTCCCCTTTGTCCTCATGCATGCTGGAAGTTTTTAATGCTTCTTTTTTGTCCTTCATGCATATTTGCCTTCACTAACCTCCCCAGCATGCTATCCTGGGCTCATACCCACCTAGCCTAGTCACTTAACAATGTATTTTGTCAGCTCCATAGTGCTTTGCCCTAAACCCCCCTGAAATGTGTACAAATGTTATTTGTGTCCTTAAATTCATGCAGAGTGCCAGAGGCTTTCTTTTGGTTACCAAAATAATTTGTAACCCTCTCTCCCCCCAGCCGCTAAGTCAACTGATAACGATCCTTTATCTGCTGACTTTGCCAAACCCATACATTCTATACCCACTCTTTTGTGGTCATATTTATGGATGAATTCCCCAAAGCATGTAGTCAAAGGTCCTACCTGAATACTTTCAAATGGTACTGTTTAAAGTATTTTTTATCCTATTATCTTGATAGGTAATTGCAGAATATAAAAATGTGCTTCAATTCCAGTGGGCTGCCAACAGTAAAACACATTATTTATGCATTCAGCTCTCAATGAAGTGGGGAGGGTTACCTGTCCAAAACATCCCCCCCCCCCTAAAATTTTTACAATGGGCCATCAGAGGGGTGAGGAATATGATAAGTAGACCTTATACTTTTATCTTTAAATACTCCTTCAAATAAATGTTAATACTGATGTTGGCCAAGAATGTTTGTGTCTAATCTGCTTGCAATGTTTATGTGCAAAATTACTAATTAGTTTTTTTCTTGTTTGACTCCACAGTTCAATGCCACAGGAATGACAGACTATGGCATCCCACTTTGCTGATCATTGGGACTTTCCCAACTGTGGAGGGGCAATTGATGGGAAACATGTCCACATAGTCCCACCCTCCAACTCAGGGTCATACTATTATAACTATAAGGGGTTTAATAGTATTGTGATGTTGGCGGTGGTGTCGGCGACATATGAGTTCCTCTATGTGGATGTGGGGAAGAATGGCCAGCTGTCGAATGGTGGAGTCATCGCCCAGACCGAGTTCTACAGGCGTCTCCAGAGTGGTGGCTTGGGATTGCCACCTCCGGAAGAGAACGTGGAAGGACTCCCGTTTGTGTTTGTTGCTGATGAAGCATTTAGTCTGGGTGAACATCTGATGCGGCCGTTCCCAATGAGTACACTCACCCCGGAGCAGAGGGTTTTTAATTACTGGCTGGCCAGAGCCAGAAGAGTGGTGGAGAATGCTTTTGGGATAATGGCCAGCCAGTTCCACCTATTCCTCACTGCAATTAACATGGCGGAATATAAACTTAATCACATAAATTCTTGACTGCTGCATTTTACACAACTTTTTGCGCAAAAATGCAGCAAACTATGTGGCCTCAGTTGGGCCTGAGGCCGGATTCTTACCAGATCTAACACTGATGGCTCTTGAAGCTGGTCGTCCTGGCTTCCCCCCCCCAAAGCGCCCGTTCGCCAAAAGTATCTAGAGTACTTTGCGGGTAGGGGGGCCATTAATATGCCACCAAATGTCTGAGACATTTTTAAAATAAATATCTTTTTGAAACAGAACTAATATTTAATTTGATTTACTGCTTGGGTTTCTTTTAGCTGTCTCCTAAGTTCTCCAATTGGCTTTTTTTTGGCCTTTTTCTTCAATAGTGCAAACGTAATTTATTTGATACATGAGGTGGCAATCTCTTCTTCAGCGAACTATTATGTTGTGGGTCTACTACACACACACACCTTGTTTTTGTTGTTAATGTCTGTAATGCTTTAATCACTTTAATCATTTTCAGCACCATGAATGAGATTTGTGGATTCACGAAAAATGGGCTGATTGTGGCCATTTATAAACCACTGTGGGTGTTATTTACTACAAGTGCACTTTCTGTGCAGTTTCCAGTGTACTTTTGCAGTGCACTTGTATTGCAAAGTGGATTTGCCTTTAGTAAATAACCCCCATTGTCACTGTAAACACCAACTTACTCCAAAAACTGCTATTGAGCATTGAAAGAAGAAGCCACACATTCTTGAGTATCAAACATTTTACTCAAAGCACACTCACATGTGCGTTAGAAAAGGGTTTTTGAACAAACCAACATCTTTGGTGTTTAACTTTTTTTTTGGTCACATTAGAAATAGCCTTTTTTTGGTTAAACAGGCATGTTTCAAAACCTAACATACACAACTCAGGAACTTACAAAGTTCAACTTTGATAAAGTGAAGGCAATATCAGACATTAGTATGTCCAAACTGTGTTGATATTGCCTTTATCAGATGGGGTAATGTCACCCCTGTAAAAGCCAAATTTTGAAGATGCACACAAATTGGGATTCAAACTGTGGATTTCCCTCCTGATCCCATGCCTAATATCAACATGTGCTAGCTCCCATCATGGGGGATCAATGGACGTGTTTTGGGGGTGCAACCCCTTTCTCTCACCTAATCGAGTTGGGAGGAAGGGGTTGCACCCACAAAACGCGTACATTGCTATCCCGTGATGGCAGATAACACATGTTGACACACTGTGTGCATCTTCAAAATCTGGCTTTTAAAATACTTAAAAACTTTTTAAAAAATACACATAAAACGGTACAATTTTGTGTTTTTTTATATTCTGCCTAAAACATCAATGATGTTCTTAATTTTTTGTTGAACATCATGGATGCTTTGCTTTATATTTTCTAAATCACTATTGTACCCGATGAGGATCTGGGCACTTTCACTGGTGAAATGAGATTCTTCTTCTACAACATACACATCACCTAAAAGAAAAAAACACACCATGTATTATAAATATGCAGGCATACATCTCTTACCTGAAGCTGTCGTTTCAGACACTCACCTGTTGTGGTGACAATTTCGCCCACTTCATAAATGTCTCTCTCCTAATCCTCTGCTTGGGTCTTGGTGACTTCCCCTTCTTTATGAGGTGGGGGGTCCCTGGTGTCCTCAGATGTCCCGAGTCTTTTCTCCCCTATATGAATAAAAAAAAGGTATACTTAGCACACAGATATTGGAGGGCAGAAATAGGAATTTGAAACATTGCTTGGAAGTGTCGTACAATTGTCTTTTTGGGCAGAGTTCCAAGCTGAAGACTTTTTTTTTTTTCCTTTCTAAAGCTGGAATAATTACCTTTTTTTCACACATGGAGACACCCCTAGTATCAACTGGAGCACCTGTGTGGGACACCCTAAAAGGTTTGTTCTGGTGTCCCACACTAGTGCTCCTGCATCCAGATGTGTAAACAGCTGCTGAGTGTCCTCTCTTTACACTGAATCAAGTTTGCATTTCATTCTAGTTACAAACCCATTTAGACAACAATGTCATAAACTTCTTAGAATACAAATAGGCATGAACAAATGTAGTTAACCTGCATCTGCCAAAAACATCGTATTAATGGGCCAACAAACTATTCCTATGAACGTTACTGTGCCCACGAACATTAAAGTTTCCATTTAAACTGTACAACAGTAAAGAAAAGCACATGGAGCAGCATGAAAGTAATACCAATAATAGAAACACACGACAACTAACTTTTTTGAAGCAGTTTCCGGATCTTTCTGTACTGATCGTGCTCCCTCAATTTCAGGTCTGACCAGCGTTTCCTCAGTTGATCCTTAGTCATGATCTTGGCCTTTCTCACATTTGGGTTTAAGTACGGTCTCCATACTTCCCATCATAGTCAGCCCTCTTCAAGATGTCCATCATCTCCACCATCTCTATAAAGGACATATTTGAGGCCTTCAATCTCTTCCGGGATCGGGAAGTTCGTGGCTCTGGGCTTTCCTCATTGCTGCTCTCTGAATGCACCTGCTGTGTCCTGCATGTTCTCTACCCACTATACCAAAAGAGAAGGGGCGGGGAATACACTAGAACAAACATCAGGGGCGGGCGGAGTTTCACTCATGCGCAGTGTATATAAAGCGTAACACGCGTGCATCGTACGTACGATCTGTGAGCAGAGGATGGACTATTGGAAGTGACGATCGTTATAACGAAGGTACAATTTTAAGTTGGTGCATCAGTGGTTTATACTGCTTATAGATTGAGGCCTATATTGGGTCAAGATTAGGAGAGTTTTGCCTGACATTAGGGTTTGTCTTGTGTTGTGTCTTGCAGAGAAAATGGATGGGTTCAAAGACCACAGCTTCCTCCCAATATTCATAGATAAATACAGAGAGCTGCCCTGTCTGTGGCAGGTCAAACACCCACATTATAATAACAAAATAGAGGCATGCAGCGATGGAGAAACTACTGGAGTTGGTGAAAGACGCAGGTCCCCACGGCAGACATCAACTATTTAAAAAAGAAAAATTGGTGGCCTGAGGAGCACATATAATCGTGAGCGTACTAAAGTCAAGAAATCCATGAGCTCAGGAGCTGCAGCAGATGACATTTATGTCCCCAGGCTGTTGTACTATGACAGACTGCATTTTCTGGCAGACCAGACTGAAGTCAGGGAATCCCTCTCAACCCTACCTTCCACCCCAGCTGAGGCTTCCGACGTCCAACCTGGGCCTTCCACCCAGGAAGAAGTGGAGGAGCCCAGCTTGAGCCAGGCATAGCATTGTTCAACATATTTATTGTCGTAAAATAAATGATGTGAAATAGATGTTATTATTGATCACTAATTGCTGATTTAATAAAGTGTTTTACATATCAATAGACAGTAGTAGCCAAAAAGGTTTGGGACAAGAATGACAAATGCTGGGGTCAGAATGATAGTCTTTTTTACTTATTAACATTAAATTTGCAATGGTCATGAGCTGAAAATTGTGTGCCTATGTCCCTTTTTCTTACACAGGAAAGCCTCAGCCAGGAGGAGGCTGTGGAATGTGGCAGCCAGGAGGAGGCTGTGGAATGTGGCAGCCAGGAGGAGGCTGTGGAATGTGGCAGCCAGGAGGTGGTGGCGGTTAGTGGCAGCCAGGAGGTGGTGGCGGTTAGTGGCAGCCAGGAGGTGGCGGCGGTTAGTGGCAGCCAGGAGGTGGCAGGGGTTAGTGGCAGCCAGGAGGTGGCAGGGGTTAGTGGCAGCCAGGAGGTGGAAGGGGTAAGTGGCAGCCAGGAGGTGGCAGGGCCCAGTAGCCTGACACAATCTCAGGTCCCTCCCCTCCGCCTTCAACAAAAAAGGGCCAGGAAGGGGAGTAATGTGGAGGAGGCAGCACTTGGGCTGATTCGGGAGGCTAATGCTGCTCTCAGAACCCCCCTCAATCCTCAAGAGGCCTTTGCCTCCATGGCAGCCTGCAAAATGCAGGACATGGAGGGCCAACGCATCATGTGTAAGGAAATCCTTTATCTCACATTAAATAAGGGGTTGAGGGGCCAAATCACACCCAATACCCACCTGTGTGAGTTGGACCATCCTCCTTCTCCTCCTTTTCCTGCCACACCTCCCAACACCACATCCACAGCCACAGCCTGGAAGCAAGCATGTAAGGAAGACAAGAGTGTGATGGCCTGGGTTCAGTCTGGTCTGGCAAAAGATGCAGGCTGTTGTATGACCACAGCCTGGGGACAGATATGTCATCTGCTGCTGTTCCTGATCTCTTGTAGTCCTGGACCGGATTGTGCTCACTATTATATGGACTCCTTAGGCCACCAATGTTGGCTGGCAAATAATTGATGTGTGCCCTGGGGTACAAAGACTTTGCCAATTTCAGCAGTTTCTCCAGCGTTGCCTTCCTCTTTATTTTGTTATGACCCAGAATAAATGTATATTTCTTTTTAATAAATACTTGCCTATGTGTTTTACTTCAAAAAGGACAGTTTGTTTGTGAGTAGGCAGGTACATTTCCAAAATACAATGTCAAATTAACAAGGGACACCAACACCAAACGACCTCCTTGAAATTAAAAAATACAAGATAATAATGGTGTTGTGGTAACTTGACACACAAAACCGAAAAAAATATTATGGAGATCACTGAAAAAAAAAAAAAAAAAAAAAAAAAAACAGGAGATCTGGATTTAAAAAAAAAAACCCAAAAATGATATCACTATAAAAACTAAAAAAAATTATTCTTGAGATCTGACTAAACCAAAATATTATATTCAGGAGATCACGAGAAATAATACAGAAATCAGTTTGTGAGAACTCTGTGTGAATATGAGAAGCAAAACAACTTCATTCTTCTAGCATTCTAAAGAATAAGAGGATGCGCTGCATTGAATTATTTAAAAACTTGCAGCGTGACGAATGTGCTATCTCCATTACGAATGGTAGTTTTACCAGACCGAGCGCTTCCATCTCGTAATTTATTCTGAGCATGCGTGGCACTTTGTGCGTCGGAATTGTCTACACACGATCGGAATTTACGCAAACGGATTTTGTTGTCGGAAAATTTGAGAACCAGATCTCAAATTTTGTGCAACGGAAATTCCGATGGAAACTGTCCGATGAAGCCTACACACAGTCGGAATTTCCGACAAAAGGCTCCATTGAACATTTTCGGTCGAAAAATCAGATCGTGTATACGAGGCATAAGTGTGTTTGTCCGAGCACTAATACACTGCCCAACAAGAATTCTCCTGCCTTTGTGGCTGTGTGTGGTGAAGAGATGAGCTTGGGCTTGTTATTTGGATATACCATATTTATCGGCTTATAACACGCACCTTCACTTTAAGAGGGAAGTTTCAGGAAAAAATCTTAAATTTTATATAAAGAACTGTGAAGCAAAATACGGGTCAGTGCCCATCAATGCAGCCTAATCAGTGCCCATCTGCAGCCTCACCATTGCCATGAATGCAGCCCCACCATTGCCAAGAATGCAGCACCCACGTTGCCATGAATGCAGCAAACCCCGTTGCCATAAATGCAGCACCCCCCTTGCCATGAATGCAGCACCCCCATTGCCATAAATGCAGCACCCCCATTGCCATGAATGCAGCACCCCCTGTTGTCCTGAATGCAGCACCCCCATTGTCCTGAATGCAGCACCCCAATTTTCTTGAATGCAGCACCCCCATTGTCCTAAATGCAGCACCCCCATTGTCACGAATGCAGGAACCACATTGTCATGAATGCAGACTCACCATTGCCATCAGTGCAGCCTGATGCATGCCCATCTGCAGCCTCGGAGGGGGAGGGACGAGCGCCAACAGACATACAGGAGAAAAAACTTGTTTTCTTGGTGGCCGCTTTAATAGTAAATCCTTGGCCCCTATGCTGGACAGAACAGTCGTCCAATGGCAGCGCAGGAGACGGGACTTCATTTTACAGAGACCGCTGTGTAAACAGGAAATACTCCTGTATGTACGGCACTCGTCCCGCCCCCTCCCTGTTCCCTCCAAGGCCGCCAGCATGTACATCTTTTGTGGCCCCCCAGCGCTCAGGGATTCGTTGGGGGCCACACAAGATATACATGTCAAAATTACCAGGCGGGCCATTCGAAACCGGAATGCGCGCCGCAATTGGCCCGTGGGCCGGACTTTGGACATGCCTGCTCTAGACGTAAAGAGTGCCCCCTTGTTCTCTGTGTTGACCGTAAAGTGACTAACTCAACACCAAGTTCGCTATATGGACCCCATATATATTTGTACATGTTGATCATATCTCCCCGTAGTCTCCTCTTCTCAAGAGAGAATAAATTCAATTCCTCTAATCTATCCTTATCCTATGTGTCCATGCACATTAGGACGATTACAGGCATATTTTGAGCTTAACGTTTAGAGGCAGGGAAAAAAACCCTTCTGGTTCACGTTTCTGATTGGAGCTTTCTGGCAGAAAAAATATAAAACTCTCCTAAACTCGTCTAAACTTTGTACAAAAAATGCTCTATATGAGCGTTTTTTTACTCCCAAGAGAACAGCGTTTTTGTAAGCCCAGTGTGCATGGAGCCTTTGGTTTGTTTGTTTTTTTTTAATATCTGTCTAGTTCAGCTTTAAATAACTTCAGGATGTTTCAGGGACATTTAAAAAAGTCAAGCCTAAGGGCTCTTTCACACAGGGCAGATCAGTGATCGCTCCGCCGATCCCCGCTGAGCAGAAAGATGACAGGTCCATCGCTGCACACTGTGCAGCGACGGACCTGTCAGAGCGCCGCTCTCCCCTATGGGGGATCGGATGATGACGGACCGTAGTGTCCGTCGTCACCCGATCCGATCCGAAAACGGATGGAAAAGTAGGTTTTTCCTCCGTTACACTTTTCGGATCGGAGCGGGTCGGATGTCAGCGGACATGTCACCGCTGACATCCGACGCTCCATAGGGATACATGTATGTCCATTTTTCATCCGAAAACGGAAGGATGAAAAACGGACATACGGATCCCTCGTGTGAAAGAGGCCTAAAGAATTCATGTGATTCATGTCATGTGTGTTTGTTTGCACGTACCATGATAGTTGCAGTCTTTATTTGGATCAGTAAATTGAGCAAACCGGATGAAGAAAGTCTAATAAGCCCTTGATGGACTGTGCATGAGCACACTTCTCTTTTCTGAAAAGTGAAGAGGAAGTATTATGTTCATTGCTTAAAAGAAGCTATCATATAACTTGCACTTTAAAATCCCTGGTTACTGTGATGACCTTTAGAAGTGGTTGCTAACAGTAGAGATGTACAGCTCTGGGAAAGTTCCCCACTGGTGCACAGACAGCAAAAAAATAACTAGAGGGTTTTCCCATTTATTTTAACCATTTGTAGTAATGGATAATGAAACACTAAACCTGTCAAGATTTAAAATTGTGCACGCCTGTGAAATGGTGACAAACTACTTAGAATTATCCATAGGCAATATTTTAAAAGCTTTTACAGGCTATCAGCTTAGAGTTAAACATGAGCTATGGTGCTAGAATTATTGCTCTCAATCCGATACCTCACATGTGTGGTGCACCCTTATGTGTACATTTGCATTTGGTGTGAGCATGGAGGCAGGAGTGCTTTTAAATTTTTTTTGTATTTTTTTTATTTACATTTGTTTTACACTTTTTAAAAATATATATATTTTCATTTTTAATTTGTTGCTATCACAAGGCCCTTATGATAGCTTTGGGCAGTGAGAGGGAGACCTCTGATATCTCCCTTTCAAAGCATCTGATCAAACACAGATCATGTTTTATCAGATGCTTCCCTGGTTATGCTGGGAAGGAAATGACAGCACTGAAACTGGAAGTGTCGAAGTCCTCATCACTTCTGGCTTCATTCGTTACATAGGAGATGAGGAAATGTACGTTCCTCCATCCCCTCTGTAGGCAGCTGACCTGACTGCTTACAGCAAACCCTGGCTTCCCAGTTCAGTGGACGAGACCGGGGTGGGCTTTCCTGAGCACTGTAAGAGTGATTGGGCAGCTGTAAAGCCACTTGGATCACTTTTATGGAAAGCCAATTGTATGCTCTAAAAATAATGTAACCATAATCATGGCTGCATGTATTTGGGTTAACCTGGTAATCCTGACATTAAAACACTTCATGTCCTAGGGTGACAATCGTACTGAGCAGCATTGTCACTCTAGGACAGGACAGGGAGTGTGTTAGAACTACATAACTTTTTTCCTCTCTTCTCCATTACAGTGAGTGGCGTTTTGCAGTCCACAGAGATGGCAGGGAGCAATGCTAACTGTTAACAGAGGCAGAAAGCACAGGAATTTAAGAACTCAGAAGATTTCTGGCTGGATGAACAGCTACTTTATTAGATATAGTCTATTGATATAATCAATATCAATGTAACTTAGTGCACCCCCTAGGGAGCCACAAGTAGAATGGGATCCCCCACCCTGCACAGCCAGGCACACCGAATCTTCACAAGCACACTTGAGTCAGAGAACAGTCCAGTAAATTGTTTTTGTTCTTTATTGAGGGATTAGAATTTGGATAGGGATTGGGAAATTATGGGATGCCCACTTCAAACAACTTTAGGAACCACTATATACAGTCTATAAACACTCCTTCTCTTCCTCCAGTACTAACTTGGTTGCAGATTTTGAGCAACAGCCTGTTTGACAGGAACCTGAGGCCCCTTTGAGTGTGTAGCAAAAATTCAGTGTACAGCTTACATCCCTTTGGCTACTGATCTCAGCACCACCTCCTCAGGCAATGCCAGCCTGCCTGGCAACAGCTTCCCCCTCACTAGCACTTCTGGCCACTTTTCCACAGTCCTCCCAGAGTGCTTACTCACCAGCCCACCCGGTTGACTACTCAGGAGGTCTCTAGGACATGCTCACTCTCTCCCGCTGTCCTCTTCTTCTTTTCCTCCCATGCCATTTAGGAAGGATTCCTCCGTGTGTTATAGAGGTTCCCTCCAGTACCCAAGGCCCAGGCCCGAAGTCACCCACCCAGACTCGGGGGGCACCCTCATGGGTCACCGAAAGCCTCTTACACACTCCATCTCCATCTTCCACTGACTCCCCTGCTGGCATGACCCATGAGTATTTATGAGGTGCCTGCCCCCTGCCAGCCCACTTTGTTGGGGGCTGGGGCCCTCATCAATACTCCAAGCAGCTCCTCCCAGACTCCACCCTCCACTTCTGAAAGCTTCTCCAAGGTTCCAGAGAGCAGGGGGAGTTAGCAGAGGTCCTGCTTGCTGAGTCATTCAGCCTCCTGGAGTCACTCAGCCCTGACCCAGATTCAACCCACACCTGGCTCTCAGCCAGGGCAAATGTCCCTACACTAACAACTATGTACACTAGCACACACTAGAGAGTGCTACAGCTATATTTAACAAACCAAAAGGGAGCAAATAAGAGAAATATATTGTTAGCGTTTACATGCAACAGAAAATCTAGGGAGTATGCAGGGGTACTTATCACCATCCACAGAGATGAGGTCATCTTTACACCTATCCAGGAGTGCCAATGAGCAGAACAGGCAGAGTAGGGATATTAAAAGTGAACTTATGCCCCGTACACATGGTCAGATTTTCCGACGGAAAATGTGTGATAGGACCTTGTTGTCGGAAATTCCGACCGTGTGTAGGCTCCATCACATATTTTCCATCGGATTTTCCGACACAACAAAATCCGTTGTCGGAAATTCCGATTGTGTGTACACAAATCCGACGGACAAAGTGCCACGCATGCTCAGAATAAATAAAGAGATGAAAGCTATTGGCCACTGCCCCGTTTATAGTCCCGACGTACGTGTTTTACAACACCGTGTTTAGAACGATCGGATTTTCCGACAACTTTGTGTGACCGTGTGTATGCAAGACAAGTTTGAGCCAACATCCGTCGAAAAAAATCCTAAGATTTTGTTGTCGGAATGTCCGAACGAAGTCCGACCGTGTGTACGGGGCATAAGGGTATTAAAGAATAATACCCTTACAGTGGGGTAAGTGTTAAATGCTTGTTACATCTAGGGGTAAGGTAAGAAGATGTAATACCTTATTCCTCACTCCGGCTACCAACGCTCTCATTTTCCTTGTTGTGGGTGGGCCCTCACTGTCCTCATGTAAAATGGATGACTATTGGTTCTGCATTGTAAGTAATGACTTCGGTGTCTGACCGATGGACAAAGCACTGAAAAGAAGAGACTTTGGGATACCAGTCACACAATGTGGAGAAAGCCTGTTGGAGCAAGGAATAATGTAGGTATTGCAGCTTATTCCTCTATCCCTAGACTTAACAAGTATTTACTTGTTACAGACTAGTGCAGGGAGACCCCAGAACTCAGAAAGCAGTCTAACATCCCATTTATTTAGGAGACATTGAAGTAGTTCAATAAAGCCCTAACACTTGTAGCATGGCCCTTTAAATTAGCCTGCACCAGATTTAAAAAATCCTGCTACCCCTTTCAGTAGATTTACCAATATATGCTACTGATTCCAGTCGTTCTTAAAAGTGTAGCTATTACTGCACAAAATTCAAAAATACATTTGTAGATAACAAAATTGAAGGTAATTTAGTTGGTGTACAAACATAGGCAAAGAACCTGTATCTGTATGTTATGTAGCAGAGCATCTGTTTGCTGCTGCTACCACCTCTCCTCCCTACTTGTCACTCGTAAGGATGCTGTCAGCCTCCCAGCAACCAGTGAGACTGGCACTGGACAGAGCCTGATGGGGAAAGTGAGACACTAGTTCCCTATCAAGTCCTCTCTCTCTTTCTGATTGACAGCAGGCAGTGGATGGATTCTTCAGCCAATAGCAGGTTTTCTATCACAAGGTGAGCGGACCTGATGGGGAAATAGTGTCTCTGAATTCCCATCGGGCTTCACCCACCTAGATGCTGTGGCAGTAAGAAACCCAGTGGCAATAAGGACAGAATGCCTGTATAGAAACTCCAGCCTTAGTGAGCCTACGCATGCGGTGCTTGTCCCAGATTCATGTACTTGTTTCCAACAGGTACATGATTCTATCACCCGCACTTCAGTAAAGTTTGCCGAACCACCACAAACCGAACCACAGTACGTTTGACTCATCACTGTTATACTGCTGCCTACAGGAGGTTGGGACAATAACAAACAAAAACGTTAAACCAGCCCCCGAATAACCCTCCACTAAAAAAAAATATTTTTGCTAAACCATTTATTTATTTTTTTATGTAGTCAAGATACTTGGGACATTACAGTGACTTCAATCAAGACTTCATAATTGTTGATTGAGCTGCTATGTGGATTGATGTATTTTCTGCAACAGCTTAGAAAGCCTTACCCAGACCTTGCTGGAGCTGCACTTACTGATACACTCAGTAAAGGCGGTCAGGCTGAAGCACCAGGAACTCACTGTTGTGCTGTTGCAAATTTATTTACAAATGTCCCACCACCACTAGTTTCACCAAGGTGGGGTTAAGACCAGCAACGAGTTTGGTCTGGTGGGTTTGGTCTGAACCTATATAAAAACTGTATTGCTTGGCCAATGAGCAGCGGGCAGGAGATTCACAGCTATGTGTAATAAACGGGCAGGGATGCTCGTGACATCATTGACTAATATGGTCACCACAACCCAGAAACACCTTATGAGTGTTGGATGGAAGGAGTTCTACTTATCCATCTGGTCCTGGTGGTCTTATAAACCAGTTTGGGTTAAGGTGTAGCCTCATTCCTGCCTACCCTTTAAAGAGGATAAGAGGATGTTTATTCTACCCTCTTCTTTGGGAGGTTTCATGGTTAGTACCCTTCAACTTTTCCCAGCTTAACAAATTGTTTCCCCTCGATTTATCCTCCACCACTCTCTGCCAATCCCTCCACTGGCTTCCACTCACCTAATAATCATAATAAAATTATAAGTACTAACAATAATTTACAAAGCCATCCATAACTCTGCCCCCAGCTACATCAATAACCTAGTCCCAAAATACCAACCAAGCTGCTCTCTTCAGTCCTCCCAAGACCTCCTGCTCTCTAGATCCCTTGTCACCTCCTCCCATGCTCACCTCCAGGATTTCTCCAGAGCTTCTCCCATCCTTTGGAACTCCCTACCCCAATCTGTCCGACTGTCCCCTAATCTATCCATCTTTAGACGATCTCTGAAAACCCTTCTCTTTAAAGAAGCCTATCCTGCTTCTAACTAATACACTGTTTTACTTCCTCCATCTGCTCATCCCACACAGCTATTACCTTTTGTATCAATTGACCCTTCCTTTTTAGATTGTAAGCTCTAATGAGAAGAGCCCTCTGATTCCTCTTGTACCAAATTGTAATGTAACTGTAATGTCTGCCTTTAACTTAAGCACTGCTCAAATTGTTGGTGCTATATAAATCCTGTATAATAACAGTAATTTAGATTTCATGGTGTGAGGGCCATTACATCCATGGCTATTCTTGGCATTGGTTGCCTTATAGGGTAACATCCTTGATTATCATGAATCGCCCTTTCTGCAAAGTCAAGGGTTAGGAGTGTTCAGCTTAAGCCTTTTGCTGTTGAACAGCCTGTCTTTCCTTGGGACATAGTCTATCCAATCTTCCTTTACCTAAATTAAAGGGTTAGGCATGCTGGACGTTAGCTTCCTATCGAACATGGTACAGTATCTCACAAAAGTGAGTACACCCCTCACATTTTTGTAAATATTTTATTACCTTTTCATGTGACAACACTAAAGAAATTACACTTTGCTACAATGTAAAGTAGCGAGTGTACAGCTTGTATAACAGTGTAAATTTGCTGTCCCCTCAAAATAACTCAACACACAGCCATTAATGTCTAAACCGCTGGCAACAAAAGTGAGTACAACCCCAAGTGAAAATGTCCGAATTGGGCCCAATTAGCCATTTTGCCTCCCCGGTGTCATGTGACTCGTTAGTGTTACAAGGTCTCAGGTGTGAATGGGGAGCAGGTGTGTTAAATTTGGTGTTATCGCTCTCACTCATACTGGTCACTGGAAGTTCAACATGGCACCTCATGGCAAAGAACTCTCTGAGGATCTGAAAAAAAGAATTGTTACTCTACATGAAGATGGCCTAGGCTATAAGAAGATTGCCAAGATCCTGAAACTGAGCTACAGCACGGTGGCCTAGACCACACAGCAGTTTAACATGACAGGTTCCACTCAGAAAAGGCCTCGCAATGGTCGACCAAAGAAGTTGAGTGCACGTGCTCAGCGTCATATCCAGAGGTTGCCTTTGGGAAATAGACGTATGAGTGCTGTCAGCATTGCTGCAGGGATTGAAGGGGTGGGGAGTCAGCCTGTCTGTGCTCAGACTATACGCCGCACACTGCATCAAATTGGTCTGCATGGCTGTTGTCCCAGAAGGAAGCCTCTTCTAAAGATGATACACAAGAAAGCCCACAAACAGTTTGCTGAAGACAAGTAGACTAAGGACATGGATTACTGGAACCATTTCCTATGGTCTGATGAGACCAAGATAAGCTTATTTGGTTCAGATGGTGTCAAGCGTGTGTGGCGGCAACCAGGTGATGAGTACAAAGACAAGTGTGTCTTGCCTACAGTCAAGCATGGTGATGGGAGTGTCATGGTCTGAGAGTGCATGAGTGCTGCCGGCTCTGGGGAGCTACAGTTCATTGAGGGAACCATGAATGCCAACATGTACTGTGACATACTGAAGCAGAGCATGATCCCCTCTCTTCGGAGACTAGGCCTCCAAGACAACCACTGCATTGCTAAAGAAGCTGAGGGTAAAGGTGATGGACTGGACAAGCATGTCTCCAGACCTAAACCTTATTGAGCATCTGTGCGGCATCCTCAAACAGAAGGTGGAGGAGCGCTAGGTCTCTAACATCCACCAGCTCCATGATGTCATCATGGAGGAGTGGAAGAGGACTCCAGTGGCAACCTGTGAAGCTCTGGTGAACTCTATGCCCAAGAGGGTTAAGGCAGGGCTGGAAAATAATGGTGGCCACACAAAATAGTGACACTTTGGGCCCATATTGGACATTTTCACTTAAGGGTGTATTCACTTTTGTTGCTAGCGGTTTAGACATTAATGGCTGTGTGTTGAGTTATTTTGAGGGGACAGCAAATTTACACTGTTATACAAGCTGTACACTCACTACTTTACATTGTAGCAAAGTGCATTTCTTCAGTGTCACATGAAAAGATATAATAAAATATTTACAAAAATGTGAGGGGTGTACTCACTTTTGTGAGATACTGTATATCTTTTTTGAGCTTCCCCTTAGTGATCTGTTTTTTCTCTGGGACTGGCCCAGCAAATATTTCTTTCTTGTTGACCACATTAGTTGTTGGTCTGCTATTCTCCTGTTCAGGTAGTGTGATGTTTCACCTGTTTTTTTGTTAGATAGTTGGTTAGTCCTCCATTTCGCTGAATGAGGCCTATCCGTTCCTTCAGGTAGCAGTTCACCTTTAGTGGTGATTATCTGTTCTGGTCTGAAGTACCAGGTTGACCCTCAGTGCCCTCTCCTTAGTCATGACAATTTCCATATTTTGTTTGTCCCTTCTTCATCTAGCTGTGATTCAAGGGTTGATTTCTTCAGATACTCCTTTGTAGTATGATCTCCACATTTGTTGGTCTTCTTAGCGGCTGTTGCCCATCCTTCAGCTGGACTGCTTTAGGATGTCCTGACTGTTAAAGAATGACCAAATTCCTGTGTCCCTCAATTGATGAAGAAAATCATCTTTTTGTATTTACTATAAATATTTTTCATGAAGTCCATAGGTCACGCCCCTCTGAATGTTAGAGGCAAAGTTATATGTGGCTGGTATACAGTCCCTGACAAAAGTCTTGTCACTTCTCTATTTTGTAGAAACTCCTGCTATTAACCTGACTTTTAATTAATCAATTGGTGTTAGAAATAGCTCATATGCAAAGCTAAAGCCCTCCCAAATGATGTTTAATGCACTGAAATAAATTTGTTTCACTGAAAAAAGATTTATCATTTAATCAAGACAGACAGGTCAAATTTTACAAGACAAAAGTTTTGTCGCCTATACAGAAATTGAACAACTTTACTGAAAATCCAAAAATATGTCAGCAAATTAAGTAGTGGTGCTGTGAGATCCAAATTTAATATCTTGTATGACTTTCATGAGCTTGAAGGACAGCATCTATGCGGTTTGGTAAGGATTCATACAATTTATTGATGAAGTCATCAGGAATAGCAAAGAAAACAGTCTTGCATGCCTCCCAGAGTTCATCAATATTCTTTGGTTTCGTCTTCCATGCTTCATCTTTCATCCTACATCACATATGCTCAATGATGTTCATGTCTAGTGACTGGGCTGGCCAATCCTGGAGCATCTTGATCTTCTTTGCCTTAAGGAACTTTGATGTGGAGATGGAAGTATGCGATGGAGCACCATCCTGCTGCAAAATTTGGCCTTTTTTATGGTTGGGAATATAAGAAGTAGCTAAGATTTCTTGGTATTTTAGACTATTGATGTTGCCTTCCACCCTGCAGATCCCTCGCACACCCCCATACTGGATGTAACCCCAGACCATGATTTTGCCTCCACCAAACTTCACTGTTTTCTGGGTAAATCTCCGCTCCATGCGGGTTCCAGTAGGTCTCCTGCAATATTTGCGGCGACTGTGGTGTAATTCAACAGAAGATTCATCTGAAAAATCCACCTTCTGCCACTTTTCCAGAGTCCATCCTTTTAGCAGGCTGTGGCCCTTGGCAAATGCCACACGGTTTTTCAATTGTCTTTTGTTTAGTGCTAGCTTATGGGCACTGATTTGACCATGGAGGCCATTTCGAGACAGAATCCGACAAACTGTTCTGGTTGACACAGGGACTTCAGGTGACCAGGTCTCGTGGAGCTCTGCTACAGTGGAAAATGGGCTGGCCTTGGATTTTCGAGCCAACAAACGGTCCTCTCGAGCAGTTGTCTTGCGGGGTCGGCCTGACCTGGCCTTGTCCAAAACATCTCCAGTCTCTGAGACACATTGAAGGTGTCTGCCACATCAGCAGTGGATCTGGTCTTCAGCCTCTTGATAATCAACACTTTAGTCTCCGGATGAATCTTAGGCATGTTTGCAGAGGTCTAGTTGCAGTTGAGAAGGTCTAGTGTACTGGTGTTTTTTTTATACACACCTGAGACCTAATTGATCCATTATTAGTCACAGGTGAAGCTCATATAACAAGGCGACAACACTTATGTCTTGGCAAAAATTGACTCAATGGGCTTTACCAAGCTGTGAATATTAGAATACTTTTTGTCAGTTTCGTTTTGCACTGAAACATTATTACAAAAGCTCTTGGGATTAAAATGACCCATTTCTTGTAACAAAATCTTGATTAGAAATATATTTTAGCGGCACTTCAGGTCAATTTGTACACAAGCGACAAGACTCAGGGACTGTATATTTTTTGTTTTGTGTCTCAACCTTCCCATAGTCAGCTGTATATTTGGCTGATAAAGAATTACTAATTTTCTGTGTCCCACAATAGACTTTATGAAAAAGATTTTACAGCAAGTACAAAAATCTTATTTCTTTTTCAGGCTAAAATTAGTAAGATTGGTGTACTGCTGCGCTATGTAAGTCAAGTTAAAAGTACCCAAGCAGTGTCTGCAACTGATTAGCTATAGCCACTGTTCAGCTTACAATTTTCCACCCATCCCCTTCAATTTGTTAGTTTTTCAAGCAAGGTGTTGCTTGCAGGGCCACCCATTGTTAGAATTGTGGCCGATTTACAGGAGGAAATCTTAAGTGAATGGCTAGCTTTATTCCCATGGTTATACTCAAAGTAAAGAGAACAATGGTGTCAAGTATAAATCTTGTGTAAGCCTGCACACTTATTAATATTTTAACATCAAAGATTCAGATTTTTGCATAACATTAACTGTCACTGCTTTTCTTTAAAGCTGTGTTCATTGAGATTTTTTTTTTTAATCTGAGGATGGGTCTTCATTTTTAGACCCATCAACAAATAGGCTGCAGTATTGTACTGTGCCTGAAATAAAAGCTAGCTTTTATACAATTTCAATCGTGGGCATTGATGAAGTATTAATCATCATACAGCCTCTCCCTCAGAGGAGCTAAGGTTTATTTCTCATATTCTAAACTTTTATATTTTTACAGCCAATCAGAGCATTGCATCAGCTCTGCATTGTTCACACCTACTTCTGTTACAACCTTTTTCAGTTTGGTGTTCTGGTGGCCAGAGCTTCAGTCTGTAACCAGCTGGAAAGGAACTTGTCACACTTGGGATTGCTTCATTGAATCTACAAAATACTTGTAATTAACTATGGCAGAGCCTTTCATCAGGCATGTTCAGCTCCTTGGCTTTGAGAAAAGATTCTTTCCCAGCCAGCACTATGTAAGTAATTGTAAGAATAGAGTTATATATTTTGAAAATAACAATTGGAACAAAGAACATGCACTGCACTTCTAGCATGCTACTTTTGTGAGTGTAGAATAAAGTGTCCAAATAATATTTTGGCATAAAGCATAAAACAGTAAATGTGACTTTGACTGAGGGTGAATCAGTCACTGTAATTTAATACGCCGCCACCAGGAAGATTCACCTGCAATGTTTGGTGAATGTCACATTCACTTTTTTTTTTTTTTTTTTTTACTGTTCTTTCATTGTGCTGAAATCTTGCAGGAGAGCAAAAGAAGTGTGAGTGGAACCGGTATTAATTTTGGCAGCAAATTTCAGTTTAGTTTTAGCATAGTCTTTTGACTAAAATGCCATTTTAGTTTTAGTCGTATTTTATTCATCTGAATTGTTTTAGTCATATTTTAGCCTACTAAAATCTCCAGTACATTTTAGTCGATCAAAATCTCATTCGTTTTAGTCAACTAAAATCGAATGGGTTTAAAATTGTGTGTGTGTATGTATGTATGTATGTATGTATGTGTGTATATATATGTATGTATATATATATATATATATATATATATATATATATATATAAAAGAATTATATTAATATACTGTAATTTTAATTATATTAATATATATAATATATGAATATATTACCAACATTAACTATTAAGAAAAAATATAAGAACAGCCGTTTTCAGATTAGTAGATGCTCCTTAATTATCCTGCGGTAGTGGAATACATGTTTAAACTTTAATGTGCTATTATTACGGGCTCTGGATGGAGTTGTGTTGTCGATTTAGAAATGGCTAGCAGAGTAGTGTTAAGTTTGATTTCAATTTTCGATCTAGTTTTAGTCATAGTCTTTTAACTAAATGGCATTTTAGTTTTAGTCGTATTTTAGTCATCTGAATCGTTTTAGTTTTAGTCGACTAAAATAATATTAATTTAGTTGACAAAACTATTTTAGTCGAAAAAATTAACAGAGTGGTACCATGTTTGATATGCTCACAGGCAACCCTAAGGCTGGGTGCACACTAGTGTGAATTGGATGTGGGTTTCCCTGCATTCAATTTGCACAGCAGGAGATTGTGACCAGCTCTCTCTATGGAGCCGGATCACATATCTCCGCAGTGGCTCCAGTGCGATTTGCACAGGAGCCCTGTGCATCTTTTGGTCCGTTTCATGCGTTTCTGCAAAAAACAATAAAAAACACATAGGTGTGAACCCAGCCTAAGGCTGGGTTCACATATGAGCATGCAGCGGCTCACAGCAGGAGTTCGGTGCGTCTCTGTTCGCTGTTTCAGGTCCGATTTCAGCCCGCATTTTTGGCTGAATTCGGACCTGAAACAGTGAACAGAGATGCACCGGACTCCTGCTGTGAGCCACTGCTTGCTCATATGTAAACTCAGCCTTAGGCTCGGTTCACACCTATGTGTTTTTTATTGTTTTATGCAGAAACGCACTACAGTCCATTTAACATGGTTCCCCATGGGACATGTTCACATCTATGCTTTTTTTTAGCTGCTGCATTTTTGGAAAGGGTCAGGGGATTTTTTAAAAGCATAACGGGGCGTTTTCAGTTCAATAGACTTCAATGGAGAAGCTGCAGAAAAGCATGTAGTTCATTTTTGCGGCGATTTGCATTTTTTTGATCCGCCCAAGAACAAAATGCATTTTTTATGCTTTTTTTTGGGCCAAACTGCATCAGAAAATGTGCGAAAAATGCGTCAACAACATGTGTGCAAAAACGCAAAATGCACCGCAAACAGCACTGGAGAAAAAGATCAAAAGCAAACTGCATAGGTGCGAACCAAACTTTAAGCTCTAGAATATTAAAAGCTACCGATTTCCATTTCTATTTAAGGTCCTAGTAAACTTGAAATACTATTTTTTTTTTTTTTTGTTGCTGCACAAAACAAAAATTGGTTAAAAACCAGCTGAATTGACAAGCTGGAAATACAGCTGTGTTATACCTTGTTTATTATAACTTTAATTGCACTAGTTTTATAATGTTGATATCCATCCCCCCTACTGTTCAGTTTTCCATGGCCAAAATGGCAACAATCCCCAAGCCTGGAGACAGCAGTTCTTAAGCATGGTGCATCCTTAGCTCTGGGGGGAAGGGAGGGGGCACTTTATCTTCACCTTGGGTACTATGTCCAAACAATTCTGGGCACACCTGAGCCTGGGTGCTCGGTTTACTATGACAGCCTCCAGCTCTGAAGCCATACTACCCCATACCCTAATGTGCTCTCCCAAGCAAGAGAGAGGAGAAAAATTCTGCTGTCTCAAGACTTAAAGTATAAATAAAGGCAACCATTTTGTTTTACATTTGTGGTGAGCATAGAGTGGTGAGGGTTTAGAACTGCTGTCAGGTTTTCATTGTGGTCTGGGTATCCATTAGGGAGATTTACTCAAATTGTCCCAATCACTGATGTCACTGGGTATGAATGTGCAGGTAAGTTTACAGTTCTGAGTTGCCATCAGAACAGGAACAGAGGGGGAATCTTGCAGCTGGGGGCACTTGTTCCTGTGACAACTGTCTACGAAGAGATATGCCTCACATTGAAAAAATATCCTCTAGCTTCCTGTTAAGTCTGTAGGATAGGAAGTTTAAGGAAATCTACCTATAAGTCACACATAGCAAAAAAAACAACCACCTGACAGCGGTTTTAACCCTTCCTACTCTTTCCAAAATAAATTAAAACAATATATTTTATTTACCCACTTCAGCCCCGGAAGGATTTACCCCCTTCCTGACCAGGCCATTTTTTTGCGTTACAGCACTGCGTTACTTTACAATTGTGCTGTCATGCGACGCTGTACTAAAATAAAATTGATGCCTTTTTTTCCCACAAATAGCTTTCTTTTGGTGGTATTTGATCACCTCTGCAGTTTTAATTTCTTTTGCTATAAACAAAAAAAGACCGACATTTTTGGAAAAAAAACAATATTTTTACTTTTTGCTATAAAACATACCCAATAAAAAAAATTAAATTTCTTCATAAATCTAGACCAATATGTATTCTGCTACATATTTTTGGTTAAAAAAAACCCACAATAAGCGTATACTGATTGGTTTTCACAAAAGTTATAGCGTCTACAAAATAGGAGAAAGATTTATGGCATTTTTATTTATTTATTTATTTTGTTACTAGTAATGGCGGTGATCAGCGATTTTTAGCGGGGCGATCAAGGGGTTGCATGTGTTCCTTCAGTGTGTTTCTAACTGTGTGGGGTGATGGGCTGCCTGGGACAACACACACATCCATCTTCCTGCGTAGCAGAAAGACAGGATCTCTGTGTGATCCGCTGTCCGAATGGAGATCTGCCTTGTTTACTATGGCAGATCCCCGTTCTGTCACTGCGGGGAACGATCACAGGTGGCCAGTGGACATCAAGCTGGTCAATGGGCGCACACGCACCCACAGAACCTCGTGCACAAACCGACGTACATCTACAGCAATTCGTGCAGCCAAGCCAACCTGCCACAGTATAACGTCAGGGACCTAAATTGGAGAGATCTCGATGAAGCCTGCAGCTACAGGCATCGTCCAGATGTTTTTTTTTTTTTTTTTTCAGCTGGCAAATCCCTGCAATGTAAAAGCCATCACGATGGCTGTTCAGCCGCTTGATTGCTTTTACAGGCGGCGGAGGGGACAGCCCCCTCCCGCCACCCTCTGGTGCTTCTCCAGTCTCTTCTGTGCGATTGGGAAGCCGGAGAATGAATCCGCCGGCAGTGGTGGTTTACCTTAGAGCTGGCCAGGGACCAGATGGTCCCTGGCCAACTCCATAACCCTTGGAGGCCGGAAGCGAGATCATGATGTCGCTTCCTGTGCCAGCAGATGTAAACACAGCCAAATTCTTTGCAGGAAAGCCTGAGATCGATTTTTTTTTTTTTTAATCTTTCCAGCATAGAGGAGAGATGTGGGGACTTATAGAGCCCAGATCTCTCTGTAAAGAGGACCTGTCATGCCCTATTCCTATTACAAGGGATGTTTACATTCTTTGTAATAGGAATAAAAGTAATTAAAAAAGAAGAAATTAAAGGGAAAGCGGAAAAAATAAAAAAATTAAACAAACAATAAAAAATACATAGGTCGCGCCTACATATGTAAACGGCATTCAAACCACACTGCGATCAATAGAGCTAGAGCAATATTTATAGTACTGGACTTCCTCTGTAACTCTAAACTGGTAACCTGTAAAAAATGTTAACGCATCGCCTATGGAGATTTTTAAGCATTGTAGCATGGCGCCATTCCACGAGTGTGTGCAATTTTAAAGCATGACGTGTTTGGTATCTATTTATTTGCCATAACATCATCTTTTATATGTTACCAAAAATTGGGTTATCTGTTGTGTTTTCTTGCATTAAAATTCATTGTTGTGCATTCTTTCCAAAAAATAAATTGCTGCTCTAATGCCACGTGACATAAAAAATTGCAACGACTGCCATTTTATTCCCTAGAGTCTCTGCTAAACAATATATCACAAAAGTGAGTACACCCCTTACATTTTTGTAAATATTTTATTATATCTTTTCATTTTCATGTGACAACACTGAAGAAATGACACTTTGCAACAATGTAAAGTAGTGAGTGTACAGCTTGTATAACAGTGTAAATTTGCTGTCCCCTCAAAATAACTCAACCCATTTATGTCTAAACTGCTGGCAAAAAAAGTGAGTACACCCCTAAGTAAAAATGTCCAAATTATGCCCAATTAGCCATTTTCCCTCCCCGGTGTCATGTAACTCGTTAGTGTTACAAGGTCTCAGGTGTGAATGGGGAACAGGTGTGTTTAAATTTTGTGTTATCGCTCTCACCTCTGGGTGCCATCTTTCAGGTTATCATGTCACTTTGATAACTCTATCCAGGTAACAGATGTACATGCTGCTCATGCTATGTTATTAAGGGCCTGTGTTGATAGCCTTTTGTTTACTTCAAATGGGTTTTGCATTATCATGTTCATAAGTATGCAAAACTTGCATATAGCTGGTTACGTGCAGGTCAAATGCACCTGCCAATGAATTTTGCTGATTTGATGATGGTGAGCATCTTAAACTGATGCCATCAACACAAGCCCAAAGCCTGTCCGCACAAGCCCTATATCAGTCTCTCAGTGCATTGCATTAATTAGATCTTTAAACTGATATACAGATTGTATCATTATTTTATATCAATATCTACAAAGTGTTTGTCACTACTACTGTTGTTTTTTTTTTCTCCTCTGTCAGGTTTACATGTTCATGATAAAATGGCATGATCTTACAGAAAAAGTTGTATACAGAAAATATACAGAAATTTATGAGTTTCATGTGAGTATATTTTATTATTCATATCTGCATTTGCTTCTTTTTTTCTATCTCTGTCTATCCATCTATGAAACAAATACAGAATTGACATGTAGGCTATCTGTTTTGAATTTTTGGCTACCTGTTTTGAATTTTTGGCTACCTGTTTTGAATTTTTGACTATTTGAAAAAAAAAAAAAAAAAAAAAAGTTTCTAAACGCAAATGCGGCATGTAAACGCAGCTGAATGGACATTTTTAAACGTCCGTTACTATCTGTCAAGTTAAAGGGGTTGTAAACCCTTACCACCACTTTTTACTATAGGTAAGCCTATATTAAGGCTTATCTGTAGCTACCCCAGATATCTCCTAAACCTGCGCGATTTAGGAGATATCCCCTGTATCAGCATGTGCCGACGTCATCGGCACATGCGCACTGAAGAAACAGCTTGTTTGTGCGGTTGCTGTGTGCCGTGACGGAGCCCCCCGATACCCGGAATTAACTCCAGGAGACCTGTCACCAGCCAAAGCGGTTTGCCGGGACCGCTGCAGGGGCTTCGATCTAAGGTAAGTATATCATAATGAGCTAGTTAGCTATGCATACTAGCTCATTATGCCTTTTGTCTTGCAGGTTATTTTTTCTCTTTTTCTCTTTACAACCTCTTTGAATCATTCAGGCGAGGTTGTAAAATGTCACGTGTACATTAAGTCTTACAGGTGTTTATTAGCCTATGTATCAGTAGTCATTACAATGTTTATACAGAGATAAATTAGTAGGAGGAAGTTGAACACTGATGTGTACTCTTACTACCCTGGACACAGCAAACATACAGTACATCCTTTGTTCTAAATGATATGAGTGATTGGAGATACTGTAATGTTAAATCACATGATCATATTTTTTACTTCTGTATTGCGTTAGAGAAATCTGATAAAAGGATTTATAAAGTTAATTTCGGAATAGCTTCAGTATAGCTGTGTACTGTATTTGCAATGGGCAAATAAACCCCTTCAGCTCCTCTGTTTACAATACTTGGGCCATATAAACTGTTTTAAGATATAGGCTTATTGATTTTGCCCCAACTTTGTTGTATCAGCATGCCAAAAGCTTACTTTTAGTGTGCAGACTGTTGTCTGTTTTGCTGAACCATGTGGTTACATTCCTTTTAAAACCTTATTAAAGAGGTTGTAAACCTCGGAAATAAATTCACAAAAAAAAAACCTGCAAGACAAAGGCATAATGAGCTAGTATGCTTCGCATACTAGCTCATTATGAAATACTTACCTTAAAACAAAGCTGTTGCAGCGGTCCCTGCACACCGCTGTCGCGGCCGACATCTTTTCCTGGGCTTCTTCAGGGTTCGCAGGATCTGGCGCAGTGATTGGCGGGAGCCACAATGACGTCACTCCTGCGCATGCGTGCGGAAGCCGCTCATAAGGAACGGCACACGTGGGCCGTTCCTTCAGAGTGCATGCACCAGTGATGTAATTTGATTGCCATTTGATGCACAACAGAAAAGTGCAGCATGTCTGCATTTTCTGCACTGTTGCCGCACCAGCAACGTGGCGTGAACCTGGCACGAAGAAATAAGTGTTTTCTTTATGCCCTTGCAGTGACTGATATTGATCAGGTGCAGAAAAAATGGAAAATCGTATCAAATGCTTACCGTAGTTTTCCTTTCCTGACGCCAATACATGACAGCATACTTATGCTATAGCTCCGCCCCTATTTCCACCCACAGGACCTGTTTAGCTCTATAAAAGTCTGACTGAGAGCTACCTCCTGCATTCTCCGTATAAAGCACAAAGATCAGAGGGAGGATTCGTATGCTGACATGTATTGGCGTCAGGAAAGGAAAATTATGGTAAGTATTTGATACAATTTTCCTGAGGCCAACATGGCAGCATACATATGATACATAATGAGCTTTTGAGAGGGAGGGTTTAATGCTGCAAACGTAGTCTTTATTTGACAATAGACATAGAAGCTTGGATAGTTCTCCTCCCAAACTCTACGGTAGTAAGAGCTGCTGGATCCACCCTGTAGTGTTTTAAGGACGTATGATGTAATGACCAGCTAGCTGCTTTGCAGACTGTCTCCAGAGACACTCCTGCCCGTGCCGTCCAAGAAGACATTGCCCTGGTTGAGTGAGCTCTAACCATCTCCGGAGGATATATCCCGGCTGCTCTATATGCCCGCTGAAAAGTTTTACTATCCCGGCTGAGATGGTTCTGGCCGAGGCCTCTTTCCCTTGAAATTTTCCAGCAGGTATGATGAAAAGTCTGTCAGAATGTCTGAATGTAGAAGTAGCCTGGAGAAAGGCTTTGAGGACTTTTGGAATGTCCGATTAGTCCAGATCAGCATCTGATTCCGCTGGAAGCACCAATTCCCTGGAGAGATGAAATATCGATGCCACTTTTGGGACAAAGTGATCCAATGGTCTCAGCACAACCCTGTCTGGGAAGAACATGGAATGAGGTTCGGCTGCCCCCAATTCTTTGAGTTCCGACACCCTTCCCCCTGAAGTTATGGCTATTAGGAAAGCCGTTTTTATGGTGATATCCCATAATGAACAGTCTTCTGTCTGAGCACAAGGAGGGTTTTCTAGAAAATTTAGAACTACTGACAGGTCCCATTGAGGGAACCTATTTCTCTTGGGAGGGCGTAGTCTAAGTACCGCTCTCATGAAGTGCTCCACCAGTAGGTTTGGTGCCCATTTATTTTGGGTAAAAGCCGAGATGGCTGAAATTTGCACCTTAAGCGAACTTAGGCTGAGCCCCAAATCCAATCCGGATTGCAGGAAAGACAGGATTTGAGATACATTTGGGTCACTAGGGTCAAACTGACATCCAGCTGCAAAGCTTGTGAACCCATTCCATATTCTGGAGCAGATGACATTGGTTGACCCCTTTCTGGAACTCTGTAAAGTTCTAATAACCTCTGGAGAACATCCTAACTCTTGTAACCCCTGCCTTTCAATTTCCAGGCCACTAAGGCCAGTCGTGATGGTTGCGGATGTAGGATATCTCCTTGCGACAGGAGATGGAGTCACCGACAGAGTGATCAGTGGGCACACGCTGAGATCCATTGCCAGTAAGAATCCTGGTCTGTGAGGCCAGTAGGGTAATACTGCGATGACTGTCAAATTCTCTGTCAACAATCTCCTCAGGAATTTTAGGATTAAAGAAGTTGGAGGGAAGGCATAGGCCAGTTGCACAACCCAAGGATGGGTCAAGGCATCTGTCCCCTCCGCTAATGGATGAGGGTAGCGCGAGAGGAACTGGCTCACCTTGCAGTTGGTTGATGAGGCAAAAAGATCCAGTTGTGGACACCCCCACTCGTGAATGATCTGTTTGAACACTTCGGGGTGAGAGGACCATCCGTTTGGATCCTTGAATTGTCTGGATAGGCGACCCGCTTCCAAGTTCTGACAGCCTGGAAGATATATGGCCCTCAAATCTGGGTGATATTGTTGTGCCATTGTCATGATCAGTTTCATCTCTCTCAAGATGGATTGGCTGTGCGTCCCACCTTGTCACTGTAAGTAGGACACTACTGCCGTGTTGTCCAGATGGAGCAGGACTGGGCAACCCTGTATGTGAGGCAGCAAGGTGGCCAACGCCATGAATGCTGCTTGAAGTTCCAGAATATTGGAAACTAGGCCCTGAGTGGGAAACTCCCCTCTGCAATGGAATCTTGAGTTGTTTGCAGGTGGCGCCATGCTGTGCTGGCATCTGTGGTAACAATGATCCATGGCTGCGGCCCTAATGGACGATGCTGTTTAGCATTTTTTGTTTCGTCTACCACCAGAAACTCTGGCGCATCCAGCTGGTGATCCTGATTGGCTGCTCTAGACGAACTCTCTTCCACTGCATCAGGAAGCCTTGTTGGAAAATGCTGAGTTTCCAGTGAGCCCAGGGGATCCTCAGTATACATGAAGCCGTCCCGAGAAGATTCATGCACTGGGATGCTGACATCACTGATGCAGCCAATGCCTATTGGAACTTCTCCATGATTTTGGGGAGTTTCTGAAGTGGCAAACTGTGGCCGCCTGAGTATTGAATTGGGCCCCTAGGTAGACCATATTCTGTGTAGGCTCCAGCTGGCTTTGGTAATGCCTGTTCCCCAATGCAAATCTGAAGAACTACTGGTATGACTGAAGGATTTTCATGCTGGTAGGCATCCTGCAAGTTCACTAAAATCCTCCAGTCTCCTGGTTGAATAACCTGGATTATGGTATGGAAAGACTCCATCTTGAGTCTCTCTATCCAGGTAATTTGATTCAGCCTCTTGTGGTCATTCTGGAGGCTGCCGTTTGAACAGCCAATAATGGCCTTGCGCCACTGTGGACCGAATCCGCCGATTTTGGCAGTGGTCTTGCCAGAACTGGGCCACTTTAAGCAGCCTGGCTCCAACTGCCTCCTGGGTGGGCCCGGCGTTAAAAGGGCTTCTGGGTATCTGAGGGTATCTTTAGCTCTCGGCGATCTTACAAAGGTTGACTGTGTACCCTGTGTGGGTGAAAGCCTCCGAAATCCCAGTACCTGTTTGGCGCTTCTCTGGATGGTTGCCCCTCTGGCGCCTGGACCTTCGATCTTTGGGGCAGAAGACCTGATTTTCCTCTTGTAACCCTGGAGATGGTGAACAGCGCCTTCCCATCAAAAGGCAGTTTACAGCAATTCTGGTTTGAGGATGGGTCACTACCCCCCCCCCCAGGGTTTTAGCCACAACGCTCTTTTGGCTGTGACTGAGCTGAGCATGGCTCTGGAGGACCACCGAATGATGTCTATAGCTGCCTCACCTGCGAAGTCCACCAAGAAATTTATCTCATTAAGAGCCTTGATGATTTTTTCTTTTGGCAGCTGTTTTTTGATCGCATATTCCAGGTTCTGCACCCACGCTCGCATAGCGCTTGCTACTGATGTTAAAGCCACAGCAACCTTACAGGCACCACCTGCCGCAAGGTAGGACTTTAAGTCCATGTCAATGCATCTATCAAGGATATCGTGAAAGGAGGTAGAGTCTTCCATCGGAAGTGTCACATTCTTGGCCAGTCTGGTGACTGCCATATACACCGTTGGTGGGTTAAAGGAGCCGCATCCTCCTCCGTGAGTGGAAACAACTTCTGCAACCTATTGGTTGAGGATGATGTTCTCTCCCCCTTCTTCCATTCCTCCTGAAACAGGCCTCTTATTTCTGTCATAAGAGGAAAGGTAGCTACCTGTTTCTTTAGGTTCCTTCTATGGAACCCAAAGGCTTGTTCACACTTGCAGCAGGCTCTGCTATTGCACTGAAAAGCGATCTGTGCTTGGGTCACTTTTCAGAGGCATTTGCTATCATCACGTAGAGGGGACACGTGTTCCCGCTATGCCATTTTCAAAAAGCGATTTGCACGCAATGTTGCAACTCTCATAGGGGCGGCCCATTCACTTGGCTGCCCTACGTGTGCAAAAAGAAGCCCCTGCTCCTATCTAGGGATGACATGCTTTGCACAATGTTTTTAAAGGCGTGTTCTCCCACGTGACAATCACAGCAGAATTGCCTCGCATTTGGGTTGCCCTGAAGGATAAAGGCACCTAATGTGTGTTGTGCAGCGATTGCCACACAATTTAAAAAATCAGATTGTATGGTGTGTGATAATAAATTTTCTCCTTCTTTGGAGGAGGTTCCAGAGCCTCCCATTACAGTGCCAGTTTACTGCCTTAATGAATGGTGGTATAGTTGCAAAATCAAAGCCTGAACCTTCAGGATCCTCTGCCGAGGAGGAGGTGGCATCTTTTTCCTCTGCCTGGAAGGTTGGCTGTAATACTGGGTCTAGGGAATCAGCCTGCCTAATCCGCTGGGCTGGCGTCACCCCTGAAGTGCTTGGTACCTCTCAAGAGAGTTGAATGGATTGGTTTAGACCTGGTGCAGGGCCCACAATCTGTTTGTCTGCTTTTGTCCTTGGTTATCCGAGACGACCGGAAAATTCTGCCAGGAAGTCTCGGACTAGTTTCTTGAGCAAGGTTGACACCTGCTGAATGTCATACTTCTGGTCTCTGGCAAGCTGCCTGAAGCAGTTGCTGCAAAGTAGCTTTCCTAGCATAGGGTCATCTCCACATTACCAACATTTATCTTTCTGACGCTGAGCCCTCGGAGGAGAAGCTGTGTGCTTTTTCTTAAGCGTACATTTGTGCCCTTTGTACGGGGGTCTGCCAGGACTGGAGGAGTCACTTTCTGCCCTGGAAAAATCCTGACGATCCAGAGGGCCTCTAGACCTCCTAGATTGAGCGGCCGGGGCTGCAATAGACAAGAAGTCACGCTCGTCAGGACATAACACACTCTTTTTCCTGCATCTTCTTCCAAAGTTGGCCCTTACCTGGTATTGCCGTGGTCTTGGTTATATGGTGTTAGGCTCATGCTGGCGGAAGAACCGAAAGGTGAAAAGGGGACTGCATGGCAACAGGGAGAAATAAGGAAAGTGAGAGAGGGAAAAAAAAAGACATATATACCCCTTTTTTTTTCACAAAGAGTAACAAACTTAAATAAAAGAAATCTGAGCAACCCCCCCCCAATTTGTGCCCTTTATACTCAACCCTCCCCCACCTCTGTTCTAATCAAATAAGGGCTAGTACAATTGGGAGGAAGCCAACGCCCATCCACACAAAATTACACTTTTAAGCTGGCTACACATCATACAATCCTCTGTAGATTTTTTTTCCCTCAGATTTACCAAAACCACGCAATATGAGGTCAAACCTTAAGAGCCTCAATTTGTATGCAATCAGGCAGGCCCCTGCACTACATGGTCCTGACAAATCTAAATGAAATCAGACGACAAAAGCTGCACAGTGTGTATGGGGTCTTAGAGACATGAGAGCAAGAAAAAGAAAAAAAAAACGTTTTATAGAAAACTGACAGACCGGGAAAGAGTTCCATAGGAGTGAAGACATCATGCAGTCCCAGCTGCTGGATCTGGACCCCACAGCAGGCATGCCACAAGAGGGATATTGTTTTTGATAAGAGAACACCTCGGCCCCAAAAGACCACCAGAAGGGGCTCCCCACCTTGTTCAATACAAAACTAAAAATGTATCGTAACACAGAGTGGCACCGTGGATACACCGAAAATATACCTGTGCCGCGTCCTACAAATTAATAATCAAAAAGCAAAAGGAGGGACTTTGGACTTTTTAGGCACGACTACAAAAATTGTCTATAAAAAAGTTGTTTTCTTGAATTTGAAAGATAACAAAAAAGACATTGATTAAAAACCACAAATCATGTATATATATATTCAAGCGATAGCTATACAACACCATCTAGGTACACAGTTCTTCGGACATAAGGATAACCACCCCAAATAGCAACCAGTCCGAGAAGATGGCTCGATAGCAAATCCGCAATCGATTAGTTCATGTCATGTAGATATTCAATGCTCGACATGTTTTGCGTGTCTTCACGCTTCTTCAAGAGTGAAACAATATATATTGTGGCTATCAAAATACATAACATATACATAATTAGTATATAAAACCATAAAAACCAGCATCTAAATTGACGCTGCATATTATAGATTCAAAAAACTGCGTGCTGGTTGAGACAGTGCGGTAATGGGTAAGGGCACAAACCAAAGAGGTGATGAAAGGCTACCATGGGGGCGTACACAACATAATATTAGATAGTAACTGGAGAATGTGACAATTTAAAAAGACTTCATAGAATATATTTTAATTTTATATATGATTAAATCCCCAATGACCAGGGACAGGAGAGAAGAAGAGGAGGAGATGGGGAGGGGGGGAGGGGGGAAGGAGGAAGAAGGAAGGGGAGGAAGGGGGGAGGGCCGGGGAAGGGGGAGGGGGAAGGGAAAGGGAAAGGGGAAGAAAGGGGAGAAGGAGGGAGGAGGGAAAAACGGGGAAAGAAGGGAAGGGAGGGACAAGGGAAGGGGGGGAGGAGAAAAGGGGGGGGGGGGGGGGAAGGGAACCAAGGGGAGTATATATATATATATATATATATATATATATATATATATATATATATATATATATAAAAAATACTCACATCATGAAGTATTTAAAATCATAAGAAAACAGCCCACAGGTCAGGAAGAACCAGGGGACCGGCAGTGTGGTTTATCCATACAGGTCGAAATAGATAAGGACTGGTACTATGTCCTACAAGGACACCTTCCTAAAAAGAAAACAACTAACTTAAAAAACGGTGATCTATAAATCTAAAATATTGGTGAAGTGGCCACGGCCATAGTACAAATCACTCACCAATATTTATTTAGGGATACCAGGTGTTTATGTCTGTCATTCTATTATATGTGTATATAGATCTAGCAGGAAAGCTCAGATAGTCATAGGCATTTAAACGGGTGCCAACAGGCACAGTATCCCAGCAGGTAATTTGGTGTTGCTTTAGCCTAGGATGCAGAGGAGAGCAGGGAGAGGAATCGGCTATATAAAATCTTAGCCTAAAATAGATCTATATAACAATCTTGAGTCACTTGTATTTGGTGCTTAGATAAGGGTAAAAGTACCTGGATCCGGTAGAAAAAAAGCTGCCGACGTGTGGTGCCTTCCTATTGCTGGAGCGAGATGTACACCATGATAGGACGCCATCCTATTTGTGTGTACGTCCCGTCCGTAGTCATCCTATTGGCTACGCCGACGTGACGTCATCCAGCCGGCCGAATGCTCACGGTGCGCATGCGCGCCATCCAACTAAGACCGTCGACAAAACAAACGACGGCGCATCCAGCGCGGGAAGCAGCGCACGCCACCCTAAGCTACAGCAGCCGGCATATACAAATGCCAGCTGATGTAAGCGTCACATCAGCATGTGCTGGTGTGACGCTGGGCGGCCGTATGGCAGCCAAGAACCCACCACTAGGCACTGTAACCACACTGTATCAACTCAGCAGAGAAAAGAAAATCACAAAAATACAGAGAGTGAATCCCCAACATGAGAGTGTGTGGATGAGCACTTTCCGCATGCAGCAGGGTGTTGCCCGCTGTTTCTTTGCGGAACAGTGTGGAGGCCAGGAGGCCATCACCATCCTTGCAAATCGTGAGATCAAGGAAGGTGACTGTAGACTGATCACTACACACTGTGAATTTTAGATTACACGAATTACAGTTTAATCTCTCAACAAAAGTGTTTAGACTTTCTGTAGAGCCTGACCAAACAATAAAGATATCATCAATAAAACACAACCAGCACACCACCTGGCCTGTAAACTGTGACAGATTGTCGTCTGAAAAAAATCGCACGTTCCCACCCCCCCAGGTACAGATTGGCGTAGGTGGGCGCACAACAGGTGCCCATAGCTATGCCCTGTACCTGGAGGAAGTGGGACTTGTTAAATGTAAAACAGTTGTGCGTGAGAATAAATCGTAACAGTTCCAGAATGAACTCACAATAGTCCCAACGATGGTGCGTTTGTTCACGAAGGAAGGTACGTGCTGTCCTGACGCCCTGCTCCTGAGGGATGCTCGAGTAAAGAGCCTCAACATCCAAGGTCACGAGCAGGGCATCAGGAGGCACGACCATCCCTTCGATCTGTTTAAGAAGATCCAGTGTATCTCTAATGTATGAAGGTAATGATAGTATATGTGGTAAGAGTATTGAATCGACCAAGCGGCTGGCATTTTCCGTGAGAGACCCAATCCCCGATACTATAGGTCTTCCAGGGGGTTTGGTCTGATCTTTGTGCACTTTAGGGAGTGCATAAAATGTGGCCATTCTAGGGTGACGTACGTTCAAAAAATTGTAAAGATCCTGGTCAATGAGGCCCCCCTGATGGGCAGAACCAATGATAGTCAAAAATTCTGTTTTATACTGATCAATTTCTGTAGAATCAATGCACCTATACCATGCCTTGTTACATAGGATGTTCATGACCATCTGTTTGTAGTCAGCTTGGGTCATGAGGACAATATTTCCACCTTTATCGGGGGGTTTTATCACAAGATCAGGGTTGTTCTGTAATTGTGTAATTGCTTGTGCCTGAGCCTGAGTAAGATTCCTATGTTTCGGCATTACATTCATTTATTTTACATCATTGATCGTGCCCATCAGGAAGGCCCAGATGCTGGGATTAGTCATCAGATCGGGAAAGCATTGAGATTTGGCTCTGAGTGGATTTTTTGATGCAGAGGCTCCAGGGCTGAGATTAGGAGCCGCTGGAGTATCAGCCTGACTGGGTTGTTCATTTTCGTCTAGTAATAGCATTAGATCCCGGAGGGCTTGGAAATCCTCCATTGTAAAGTTTTTGACTTGTTCAGAAATTTGTTTGTCTTGTATAGATCGAGCCCGATCCTTATCAAACAGAAATTTGTATGTAAGATTCCGAGAGAATAGATATAGATCCTTAATGGTTTCATATTTATCAATTGCAGTGGAAGGACAGAAGCTAAAACCAAGTTGGAGAACCTCCACTTGGTGAGCAGTGAAAGAATAAGGAGTTAGATTAAGAATATCCAGGTTGGCATTTACGTGAGAGATAGTCTGTGATCTGGTGTCTGAAAATTTAGTGACGAATTTCTCGTTTGAGAGACATGTAAGTCTAGTGTACTTTGTCGAAGATGTGTAACAGGTGTATTATTACTAGAAGTATTTTGAAATGTTAGTTGTGTGTTCTCAGCAGCAGTAGCACCCTGTAAGGGGGGTCTGCCCATATCGCTGGCTGTGGAAGATGAAGTCACATTCACCGGCATGGTGTGTGTCTGTGATTGTGAGTTGAGAAGCTGGATAGCCTGTAGGGCCGTAGCCCCCAGGTACTTCCCAGGTGGGTGTCCATTGGTGTCTAGATTAAGAGGGACATCGTGAGGAGGTTTGGTGTGAAAAGAGGTGTTGTCTGAGGGAGGACGTTTTTTGAAATAGGGAGTGTAAGACCCACCACCAAGATCCCGCTTACGTGCTCCTAGATGAGAGTGATGAGTGGTAGAGTTGCTTTTCCTGGAGGAAGGCTGTGAAGAAAACAAGGAAGAGTCAGATTCTGTATCATCATCTGTGGTATAAGGTACATTCCCTTGATTTTTCAAAGTACGATGTCTTGTCCTAGACCCTTTGTTTTGAGAAGGTAATTGCCAATGATATGCAAAGCCATCCATAAAGGCCAGTCTGTCCTTGGAAAGCTTATTTTGTTTCTTGTAAATGATGTCTCTGGTGATTCTGGTGACAAAATCCTTAATATCTTGCCATCGTTTAGCGTACAGGGCATGGATTTTAATGCTCTCATTGGAAGATTGTAACATTACAATCTCCTGGTCAAGTGTGGTAAGTTCAGATTGATATTGGGAGATGAGAAATTTAATTAAATTAGTACTACAAGCTGTGAGTGCATTTTCCCATGCTACCTTAAACTCAGGGGTTGTGGTCTGAAATGAAGGATATATTTGTATCTTGAGTCCCAAAGGGCTTATGTTTTCCCGGACATATTTATTTAGAAATTCTATGTGCCAATAAAGATTGGCCTTCTTTTTCAGAAGGCGTTTCATTTTCGCCATATATTGGTTGATTCCGATTTCCTGTTCTGTGTCAACATTACAGTTGGTTTGGATTTCTGACATATACCCCGTCCATGCTGTGCCTACAAAGTCCATGGGTCACCCCTTCTGTATAATTAACCAAATCTGGTGAGAGAGAAAACTATGGATTCAGGGAAAAAATAATAATATGTCCACTGGTAAAGAAAAAAAGTTTGTTTTACCAACCACTAATTGGTTCCCATAACCAATGGGCACTGGGAACCATGGGCCCGGGTGCTTCCACCCAAATCAATCAATACAAAACTAAAAATGTATCGTAACACGGAGTGGCACCGTGGATACACTGAAAATATACCTGTGCCGCGTCCTACAAATTAATAATCAAAAAGCAAAAGGAGGGACTTTGGACTTTTTAGGCACGACTACAAAAATTGTCTATTTCTTTTGATGAATACATCATAATTGCTGCTAGAAAAACCCCTTGGGGGATTTCCCAATTTTTCTTCTACAACACTGTTTGGGGTGTGCGGCTGACTCTAATCCATGTGTTTTTTCCATTAGCTGTAGTAAAGTGTAAACTGTTATTTGTTACTGTGCTTTGTGATTGACACCACACGAAATCCTGATAAAGCATGATGTGCAACAGTTTAAATTTCAAGGTTTCAATTGTATACAGGTACAATTTCTAAGAATACTTTTTTTCGTGTGCCTTGTAGCTTTGCTTTGTGCTGTCACTGGTGCTAGACATATAGGGGATGATTTACTAAAACTGGAGAGTGCAAAATTGGGTGCAGCTCTGCATAGAAACCAATCAGCTTCCAGGTTTTATTGCCAAAGCTTAACTGAACAAGCTAAAGTTAGAAGATGATTGGCTGCCATGCACAGCTGCACAAGATTTAGCACTCTCCAGTTTTAGTAAATCAACCCCATAGTTGCTAATGCTTTACTGACAAGAGCAAAGAGTACCTCTCTTTGTATCGATGTGGGAGTCATCTTCAAAATAGTCAGTGTAATCTCCCAACTGAACATACTGAGCACACTATAGAACAAAGCTACTCAGGCATATGTGAAATTCCCATGGGTATGCACAGTAACACAAATAGCCCACGCTTCTTTATTTATCAGTTTTGTTCTGAGTGTCAGACAGGTGCATTGGTGATCACCTGCATTGTTCAGTTTTTGCATTTTGTGTGATTTTGAATTCTGTAATTTTTCCTGATCTCAAATATTGTTTTTTTATAGTTTTTTTGAGAATTGACAATTTTTATTGGTAATAGTTTTTGAAGATAAAACAAAGAAAGCAAAAGACATTCTAATTAGCAATGGACAAAGAGTGCCAGCATAGAAATTATAAAACACTGACACAAAGATAGTGTGACTGAACCCCAAAACAGGTTACAAAATATATTCTCGCCTAGCGTAGGGATGACATAGTGAGATCAACAAACTGACTTCTAATAAAGGAAAAAAGGTGCAGTAGCTCAACTAAATCCTATCTGCGCTGAGGTATTCAACCAAATATCAAAAGGCACTATTCTTAAACACAAAAGAAAAATAGAAGTTTTTTTTTATGCCCTCCTTCCCCCTGTTGCCTTCTGGGACCTGTGTGTATTCCCGAAGATGACAGGGCCATTCAGAAAGTGTCTTGCGACTCACGCATGCACAGTAGAAAACAGGCTGTGAAGCCACAAGGCTTCACTTCCTGTTTCCTTTAGTATGGATGCCGGCGCCTGGATCGGTAAGTGTCCTTATATTAAAAGTCAGCAGCTACAGTATTTAGCTGCTGACTTTTAATTTTTTTTCACCCTGGCTGGAACTCCACTTTAATGTAGAGTATCCACCTGTGTTAGAGCCCTACCAAAATCGAACATTTAATGAATGGGGAACATATACAGCTTGTACAATATTATACATCAAATTAAAAAGTGTGCAATTCATTTGTAACTAACTAAAGATTGTAATATCACCCTATCCTAAATATTCTAGTATTCTGACATATCTGTATAATATAAATTAGTTCTTATCTATCTTTCTTTTTTTTTTTTTTTTAAGTCTATCTCTTCTGGTTTCCTGTTACAGTCTAGGGTTACAAACAATATAGGGCCTGTAGGTTTGTTCTTAAGTTGAATTTGTATGCAGGTTGGAACAGGTAGATTTTTTAAGTGTAATTCCAGCCAAAACATTTCTTTACATTTTGGGTCGATAGCATAGGAAAGGGTTAACACCCCTGTAACGTTTGTTTTGCTATCTGTGCCCCTGTTCAGAAGATTTCACCTCACTTTCTGTCCCTGTGACAATTGGATTTTGAAAATTTTGGGTTGTTGATGAAACAAGGATTGGTGATAAAGCATTAGTGGAGACACCTTTTCCCATGATAACTCTTACAGGAGTGAATTTCCCTTCCTAGGGGTAGATTTCCTCTCACTTCCTGTTGTCTCCCTCTGTTTGTAAGTAGGAGTCGGATGTATGTAACTTGGAGATTGCCTGTACATGTTTTTTGCCATTGGCTTTAAGCTGACCCCATGCATTATAATCCAATTATTGTTATACCAACAATTGTGAAGTGTCGGGGCTAAGAATGAGGATGAGGTAAGTTTTAATGAAGTGTACAAGTAGGCCCTGCAATTACATAGTTGATGGTGATTTTAAAATCAGATACTAAAATGTATGGCAATTTATGTGTTTATGTGTTGGTTAAGACCAGAACATGCCAAGCTAAACACAACCACAGACTCCAGCAGAGAGTCACCGAGGGATACACTGTAAGGCCTCTTTCACACGAATGATCCGTATGTTCGTTTTTCATCCTTCCGTTTTCAGATGAAAAACGGACATACATGTATCCCTATGGAATAGCGGATGTCAGCGGATAAACGTCCGCTGACATCCGACCCGCTCCGATCCGAAAAAGTGTAACGAAGGAAAACCCTACTTTTCCATCCGTTTTCGGATCGGGTGATGACGGACACTACGGTCCGTCATCATCCGATCCCCCATAGGGGAGAGCGGCGCTCTGACAGGTCCGTCGCTGCACAGTGTGCAGCGACAGACCTGTCATCTTCCTGCTTAGCGGGGATCGGCAGAGCGATACCCGCTGAGCAAGCAGATATTCACGGGGCGGATCATCACTGATCCGCCCCGTGTGAAAGACCCCTTAGTGAAAACTCACCTTTGGATTAACTATAAAGCCCACCTGAAGTAAAAAACATATTTTGTTTTGTCTTCAATGAAGTGGTGGAAGTGTTAGAACTTCATTCAGGTTTTTATTTCTGTCAGTGTACCGTCAGAGAGATATGTTTTCTGTTCTGTCTGACACCTGTTACCTTAACTAGAAGTAAGAGGACCCCCCCCCAATAAGGACAAAAGGGCAAATTAAACTTGAATGGGGTTCTAATCCTTCTCCGCTCTACTAAAAAAAAAAAATTTTGTTGTTGTGCCCAAAGAGTAGACTTGCCCGCACTTTCTTTTCTGTCTGATACACATCAAACATAATATAGGAAATTATGGGAAATCTATGCAAGGGAGACAAAGGAAACAAAGAGTGGAAACACATACCGATGTTATCCAAAACTGAAAAAAAAAATAATTGTAACTTGTGTCGCACATTAAAGTAGAACTATAGGCAAAACCTTTTTTTTCATTTTGGATAGAGTAGGGGAGTTTTTTTTTTTTTTTTTTACCACCTGTATCCCATTGCGGAGATTTCCCTTCACTTCTTGTCTCATAGCCAAACAGAAAGTGAGAGGAAATCCCTGCAAATTAAGGGAATTCCTTGGGGACCCCCAGGTCACCAGAACTAGTGTCCCCATTGGAAGATATCCCCACTATAACCTTTCTGGGGACAACCCAAAATTTGGGATTTTCTTTTACTTTCACTTCCAATGATAATGGTAAACAGGACAAATAGAGAAGGTGACTCTCCTTAATGGGAGCACAGACAACAATAACAACTGACAGGTTCTAATCCCTCTCCACTAAAGTTTTGCCTTTATTTATACTTTAAGAGCAATTTAGTCTTGTGGTTATGGTGCTGATTGGGTTTTTTACTGTCATATTCTTATTACCTTCATGTACTCTATTTGTAGAAAGCACTTAAAGAAATGTTTCCTATTGAGTCTGGAGATATTAACAAAGAACACAGAACTATACCTCATCTGCCAGGTAATCATTTTATAAAAATGCATATAATTGCTAGATTAAAGTGATTGTAAAGTCTTGTTTTTTTTCCGATAAGAATAACAAACATGTCATACTTACCTGCTCTGTTGCAGTGGATTTGCACAGAGCAGCCCGGATCCTCCTCTTCTCGGGTCCCTCTTCTGTGATCCTGGCCCCTGGCTATGGGGGCACATGTGCTGAGTCACAGCTCCCTGTGTCCATTCAGACATGGAGCCCTGACCAGGCCCCGCCCCCTCTCTCCCCAGATTGGCTAGCTGACTTTGATTGACAGCAGCGGGAGCCAATGGTGCCGCTGGTGTGTCTCAGCCAATCAGGAAGGAGAATCTCAGACGGCTGTGACACTCGTGGACATCGCTGGACAAGGAGGGACCTTAGGTAAGTGTTAGGGGGCAGAGGGGGCTGCTGCACACAGAAGGCTTTTTATCTTAATGCATAGAATGCAATAAGATAAAAAAAAAAAAAAAAACTTTCTGCCTTTAAATACAGAGGTCTGTTTTTTTAATGGGCAATGTAGGGCTTCTATAAATTCGAGCCATCCAATCCTACTCCAGGATAACAGATTTACTGTATTTAAGGTCTTGGATATACTCTTGGACAAGGCTACTTTACTTGTCACTAATTTTTAAATCGTAACAAAGTTATAGTGCATTTGAAATTAAATAGTGAATCTAATTATTTTCAGATCAATATAATCATTTATGATCTGGAAAGTTATCACAAACCCTCGCTAAATTTAATACAAATAATTAATTTACTTATACCAATAAGCAGGGAGAATTGGGGATGGAGGATTTTCTCCCACTTTTCGCTATGATAAAAACACAGAATGTTTGGATTTCCCCTCACTTTCTCTCTTTGTGGCATTGGTCACGAGGAGAAATAGGGAGGATGAATTTCTCTTGTGAGGACACAGAGTAATAAAAACTTGGTAGAGGCTCTAACCCTTCCCTAATTTATCCAAAACAAAAATAGATTTGTCTTTTCATACATTAATATAACATTTATATAGTTGTCCTTTCAATAACATATTTGTAGCTGTTTAACTACATGTTCTAAAAATTTTAAATTTAAAAGTCGTTTACTTAGAATGTATATAAAAAGTGAATGTGAACAAGACAAAACCACACCCAGATCTAATATTCCCCTATATGTTACAGTACATATGACAACATCTACAACACAGCATTAGAGGCATATAAACCCCAAGACTCAGAGCTGCAAGGCATGCATACTTACCACTTAGCCAACGACATATCTAAAAACATCACTAACAATATGCATTAATATGTCTTCAACTCTTAAGAGCCTTTGATAAACCTTGACAATTGGAGAAACCAAATTATAATGCCGCGTACACACGGTCAGAATTTCCAACAACAAATGTTCGATGTGAGCTTGTTGTCGGAAATTCCAACCAAATGTCTCCCTCGGACATTTGTTGTCATAATTTCCAACAACAAAAATTTGAGAGCTGGTTCTCAAATTTTCCGACAACAAAATCCATTGTCGTAAATTCTGAGCGTGTGTACACAATTCCGACGCACAAAATTCCACGCATGCTTGGAATCAAGCAGAAGAGCTGCACTGGCTATTGAACTTCATTTTTCTCAGCTCGTAGTACGTGTTGTACGTCACAGTGTTCTTGACGTTCGGAATTTCCGACAACATTTGTGTGACCATGTGTATGCAAGACAAGTTTGAGCCAACATCCATTGGAAATAAATCAAGGATTTTGTTGTCAGATTTGTGTGTACCTGGCATAACAATGAATTTAATAAAGTTGTTATCGCATAATGACTTCAATTTTCTATATTTATGCAGTTTTTACATACTGAAGCAGAGAAAAGAGAACTGAAACAGGTCAATTAAGCCACCTGTATTTTCCTTTTTCATCCTTGGTTGGTATTGTGAAAGATCAGTTAAGAGATTTTAGTGTTTAGTTTAAAGGGCAGTAAACTCACTCCACAATAAAGGAAAAATAGGCAGCTGCTGAAACAAGCTGAACAGAATTTTCATATTCTAGATGAAACACGTATGGGTTTTATACTCTGCTGCAATAAACCCAGGACCCTGCATTCACTATATCTGGTCTCCCACAGTACACAGAACATGGAAATGCAATTATTTTAGTAAATATAAACTGCTAAATACCTTTTCTTATCAGCAGTATATAGCAATCTTGTGACTTCTATCAGTGTTCGGCCGAGCACTGGTTAAAACTTGTAGAAGGAGTTTTTTTGTTCTCCTCTGACTGTCCTATGAGGCTACATGACTCCTGACTCTGTCTGGACAGTGCTGATCTCATGCACCCTCCCACGAAAAACAAAACAAAAAACTCTTTAGCAATACACACCAAACTGAGCATGTGTGGAGTGCCTCCCAGGGCTCTGTACTATCAGTAGATGGGCTGGGTACAGTAAAGGAAGGGGCGGATCAGAGAAGACAGGTTACAACAGCCTTTTTACACAATACGGATGATTAACCCCTTAGGTTCAACAGTGAATATAGCAAGCATGCTTTACTGCATATACAGACTGATTTTACTGTTGTGGGTTTAGTAACTTTTTAACATATTAGGTTTCCCCTTTTATGTGGTTCAGCTCATGCAGAAACATATCCAATTCTCAAATATCCCACCTCCGCAGGCATTAATGGTGTTTTGAGAGAAATATATGGTTTGCCATTGCTGTTATTCATCTGAAAATACTTGTTGCTCGGCTTCAGTACTTATAATGCTAGTTACTTGGTTTAAAACTTATAATAATCCAGAACAAGCAGGCAAAAGTTGAAGTCAAAACTCCTGTTCTGCATACATGTTTAAGATCAGTAACTCAGAAAGTACTGAAGCCACTGGATCAACTTGTAATTACGGAAGAGCTCAGCTATGACAACCTACAGACTGCTCTCAGTTACAATTTACCTTCAAAGTAAACGCCAAGTTCATTGTTTACCTTTTTTCCCTGCCCCCCCCCCCCCCCCCCCCATAAGCATAAAAGTACCCAAGCTGTACTTACCCTCCCCACACCCCAGGACTATCCCCAACTTCCTCTTTGGTCCAGCGCTGCCAGTCTTCTTCAGGTAGAACAACACTCATATCATCCTGTCCAATTCCTGTAAGTTTATGGCCCATCATCATGTAGCTTAAGCCTACAATACTCTAGGACTGAACGCCACTCAGATTTCATTACAAGAGCTCTGCTTGCCCCTTACCCCACTGGCACAAAGAAAGACTAGGACACTCCAGTGATGTCACTTGGCCAGAAGACTGCATTCAAACTCTATGTGCAGGATTTAAAAAAATGTAAAATAAAGACCTAAGAGAGCCTTCTGGGGGTAAGGTGGGTGCTAGATTATGCAATTTAGAGCTGAAATTCAGCTGAAAAGTGTACCAATTTCAAATAATTAAAAAAAATATATATTTTGCAGCTTACCAGTTTCTGAAGATCCAGGAATTGTAATCCCAAGACATCTTTCCCCTGTTTTACTTTTCATCTTAAATCTTCTTTTATTCATCAAGTCAGATGTAGCTTCCTGTAATAGAATTCTGGTCATATTTCTTTTTAGTTTTGATAGAATAGTAAGAGTTAGATGCTCAGTCTTTGTGCTCATTGAGGACATTTCCCAATAATTCTGGTCCGAGTGACAAGACAGAAAGTGAGGAAATATCTTCAATGGCCACAAAGACCGTAAACAATGGGCACCTGAGAGCAGTTCTGCCAACCTATAAAATCAATAACATGTTTTTTTAGAGGGTTTGACATGTTCATATAACTTTAAAAGTCTGTTTTAGTGTTTTTTTTTTTTTAAATCTCTAACTTTCATTAAAACAATACCTTGTGATGCTGCTATAAATGTCCTTGTTCAGGCGCTTGTTATGATAGGTGACCGCACTCTATGCATGCCTCTCAACTGTGCCTAGCTTGATAATTGCCATGCAGTTATTACTGTAGACAGAAAGTGGTTGCAAAGAGGCTACAGGACATCAACAGCACTGAGATGCAACAAAGGATTTAAAAAAAAAAAAAAAAGGTGAAAACAAGTATTTTATTAAAACCGAAATTGACAATTGAAACTTGCAGTGCCACTCTAAGCTGAGATAGAGATCTTCCCACCGGTTGCTGTGACCAAGCCCCGGTGAACAGGGTGAAACATGTCAAGGGGGCGGGGCTGGAGCAATGCTGGATGAGCTGCATTAATGTAGATACTAATGCGCTGGGTTGGCGAGCGGCGCCCTTTCTTCTTTTAGAAATTGACAATTCTTTGATATACAGTGCTTAAAAAAATGTCATCTACTCCGGGTATGCATCAACTTTAGGTGTTTCACTTGAGCTGAGGAAAATAGGAAAGCCATAAACCAGGTATATTTAAATCTTAAAAATAAAATTTGTAAATAATTGTTTTTCAGCACCAAAATGGTTTGATGGTCTGAGGTCTACAGAGAACAGACAGATCACTCTGGCTGATTACTGCCTGTCGCTGCTCAACCTTCCTTCTAAGATCTCCCGTTGTCCTCATATTATCAACTTCTTCAAAGTTAGATCTGATGATGTAAACCCCACATCGAGCAATAAGTGAGTATGTTTGATATACATGATACAAAACATTCTACTATTTTGCCAGTACTGCTTATAGTTATATGCTTATAGTTTGAAACAGACAGCTATTTTGTTAGTGTGTATTCCATTAAGCATAACTGATGTTGGAAACATGTATGTAGTACATTTATGAGCCATTATAGGGTATGTGCACACCTATAGGGCGGCCATTCTCAACTAAGATCCTTTGTTTAGAGGATGCTAGGGGTTTCTTGATTTGTTTCTAATTGACCTCTAATCTGATGGTGCCTGCATAATTCCAACGCCAATGTCACCTGACAGTATCAATGGCATGATACCAATGATGTCTTTATCTCTAAGGATACCATTCTGACCACCACTGTAAGGGGGCATTCTTCCCACTGACCCCCAATGAATTGGTTTCAGTAAGTGTTCCTCAAGCCCTGAAAATTATTTCAAGGGTTTCGCTAAGGTAATAAATTGAAAAAGGCCGCTGGCTAGGGTATGCACACAGCACAGTTTACAGCATTGTGGCCATGCTCTGACTGCATTCACTTTGTATTTTGCACTGAAACGTATACATTGTATTTGCTGTCTGCATGCTGAAGATGCTAATACTTTTTTTATTCTGTTTTGTACAGCGGTCGAAAGCCTGAAACTTTCTTGCTGAAGCAAGAAACCACAACGAAAAATGTGTCAGGTAAAGAAAATCTGGAGGTGGATGTTTTACAGTAATGAAACCTCACCCTGTGAATGCTTTTTAAATTTACAATGGATAATGAAAAATTCTTGTTTGTTTCCTGAATGTATAATGGAAGATATATTCGGTTCTGGTGCCTGTATAAAAGCATTTATTTTGCACCCTTTTGCTTTTAACATACTGTACATATTATGCCATATTGGCAATGGCTGTTCTTGTGCAGTTGGATGGTCCTTGTAGCCTCCCTTCAGTCAAGGCTCTGCATCAGCCATAATCGATTCTCTTATTCTTGGGGAATACAAATGTTGATACTCCATGTTGACAAAGGGAGGTTGGAACATGTGACAACTGACCACCTATAATAATAGGTGCTATTTAAAGTATCATTGTATTAATCATGTGTAAATGTAATTTCTTATTTTGACAAATGTTCCTGAGCCACTTTCTTTTTTTTGTGACAGATATAACAGGTCCTATTATCCTCCAGTCCTATCGAGTAATTGCAGACTATGAAAAGAATTCGAAGAGTGAGCTGTCTGTGAAAGATGGTAATGTGGTTGACGTGGTAGAGAAGACTGAGAATGGTAACTTACTTTTTAAGGAAAATTTGTGTTTAATTTCCTGAACTGCAGTACAGAAACACAACAATCCTATTCATTCACTTAAATACTAGTCATCTGCTGTCAGGGCTTTAAGCTGTTAAGTGAGAATTAAGTCAATGTGATTGTAAAAGGTAAGGTCACATTTAGTGGCACTGCCCAAACTCCCCACCAGCATGATTTCTGCTGCAACAATTTCAGTAATGATAACCTCATCTCTCCAATTTGTATGAACAATAGACTATACTTTACAGGATGCTGAGAGTCGGGATAGTTGCTTAACTTCCAGCACTTACTGCTTTTCTAGAATCTTAGGCACATGTGTTGGGGCATGCTATGGCGGAAAATTGCTGTCCTACTATCAAGTTCTGATTACACACCAGACACATCCATTATTATATATGGCTAGACTCAGCACATGCGGCCTACTGTGCGTAGCAGAGCAGTGTAAAGCATTATTTTTATAAACTGGAGCTATGGGTTTTTATGAATATTGCATTTTCCATAAGTAGTAGAACTATGTTTAGCTGGTCTTTAATTCACAATAGAGAAAATATTAACTTTGCCAGTTATGCATAAAAAAAATTATGATTGTAATATGAATATATTAATATATACATAAAATGAAAATGCAGAAAAAAATACTGCCTAATATTTGGGGAACTGCAAGAACCAGGTGATTGAATATCCCTTCACACATTTCTTCCTTTTGTCCAAACATTGTCTTGTTTATGAAAAGGCTATTTTTTATTAGATTCTCTTTTTTCCAGGATGGTGGTTCTGCCAAATGAAGAACAAACGAGGATGGGTTCCAGCTGCTTACCTTGAGCCTCTTGACAGTCCAGATGAGTCTGAAGAGCAAGAGCCTAACTATGCAGGTAAAAAGAAAAAACTGTATGCCCCTTTATTTAACAATATAAAAGACAAAGTAGGTAAGTCAGATTTCTGGTTCATTTCTCTTAGTGTAGGTTACAAAGCGAACCTCACTGGTTGCTATTAAAGCAGTTATAAACACGCTTGATGACATGAATCCTACTGGTGAGCTTATAATAAAGCTTACCTGTAGGTTTGAAGAAAATCTCCTAAATGTGCACATTTTAGGAGATATTCACTATTTCCGCAGCCGGTGACCTCATTGGTAGGGATGGGCCGAACGGACCCCTGTTCGGTTCAGACCAGAACTTCCGAACACCGCGAACGTTAGGACCCGAACACCGAACCCCATTAAAGTCAATGGGACCCGAACGTTTCATATCAAAAGTGCCCATTTTGAAGGCTTGAATGCAAGTAGTTAGGCATACAATGGTTATAGGGGTCCGGGTCCTGCCCTGGGGGACATGAATCAATAACAAAAAAAGTTTGTGAAAAACATCAATTTTAAATGAGCAGTGATTTTTTGATTTTTAAAGTGAAATCCTAAAAATAAAAAATTAATTCCGATATAGTGACAGGGGGGTCCCCTTAGTCTAACTGTAAAGTGTCAGATCTGTACCATGTCTAGAATCTGCTGCAGCAATAATTGCATTTATAAAGCCAAATAAAATGACATTTTTCCGGCAAGCTGCCTTTATTTTGCTCAGCAACAGCTGGGGAGCCAGTGTGTATGATGAGGCCACAATGTAGTGCACTGGGAACAAGATTAGAGATTTTTGGATACATTCTGGTGTCACTTCGACTTTGGATAGAAGTAACAGGTACGTTAAAATTGGTCTTTGGGTGTTGGTGGCGCCTTCCCACTCTAACCCTTTAGAGGTAATCTTGATGAAAGCAAGAATTTGCCTTGCTGTAAAAAATTGCAATGATATGCACCTGTCAAACAGGTGCAGAAAAATTGGTCTTTGGGTGTCGGTGGTGCCTTCTCACCGTAACCCTATAGAGGTACTCTTGATGAAAGCAAGAATTTGCCTTGCTGTGAAAAAATGCAATGATATGCACCTGTCAGATTTATGTCAGAAAACTCACTCCGCTTACCCTAATCTGATTACTCTGTAAACCTCTGAAATTAACCCCAGTGCCACTCACTAAAAGTGTACCTCCTGTTGTAATTTTTTATGCCTTCTTTTCCTCTGCTTTCTGCATTGTGAATATTCACATTTTCAAGGTAGGTTTGATTCTGATTGGTGGTGGAAAAAAGCTTTTTGTAGTGACATATTTTTACACAAGGCTCTCTTTATATAAGCCCTCTCATAAGGTTGTATGCAGGAGATAACAAGGACTCTGCAGTGGGTGTTTGAGAATATCTCTCATGCATCACAATCAGGGACTGTCGGATCACCAAATTACTGACCCGAATAAGTGGGGTTCTAACTAGTCTACAAAAGTGAGTTTCTGGTAGAGCTAAGGCTTAACCATACACTATACAACCTGACTGTACAATCTCCTTTACCATCAACTATGTAGTACAAAAGCCCAGAAGGACCTGAAAGTGAGTGGTAATCACTGTAGCAGGGGTACTTACTACAGTGATTTCCAGCTTCCAAAGAGATCAGCCATATACGGCACATACAGTATTTCACAAAAGTGAGTACACCCCTCACATTTTTGTAAATATTTTATTATATGTTTTCATGTGACAACACTGAAGAAAAGACACATTGCTACAATGTAAAGTAGATGTAAAGGCCATCTTTATGTAGAGCAACAATTCTTTTTTTCAGATCTTCAGAGAGTTATTTGCCATGAGGTGCCATGTTGAACTTCCAGTGACCAGTATGAGAGAGTGAGAGCGATAACACCAAACTTAACACACCTGAGACTTTTTAACACTAACGAGTCACATGACACGGCACTAATTGGGCCCAATTTTCACTTAGGGGTGTACTCACTTTTGTTGCCAGCGGTGTAGATATTAATGGCTGCGTGTTGAGTTATTTTGAGGGGACAGAAAATTTACACTGTTATACAAGCTGCACACTCACTACTTTACATTGTAGCAAAGTGTAATTTCTTCAGTGTTGTCACATGAAAAGATATAATAAAATATTTACAAAAATGTGAGGGGTGTACTCACTTGTGAGATACTGTATATATACACATTTTAAGATTATCCTAATTGATGAAATAAGAAAAAAAAACAAATACTGTGTACTTGTCTCTCTTCAAAGCTCTGAGTGTCATTTGTCTCTGCTGCCTGGTTCCTCTGTTATCAGCATGAATCATTTCTGGCATAATAAAATATTTACAAAAATTATAGGGGTGTACTCACTTTTGTGAGATACTGTACATACATACAGGGCCAACTTCCAAACTGAATCAGTGTAACTATGCAAGAAAAAAAAAAACATACCTTAACTTCGGCTTTAAAGGACAACTTGTACCAGACATTCAGTTATCCTTTAACCCTAATATACAGGTGAGTTCAGATGAAAAAAGTTCTTGTGTCATAGTAAGTTTTAACATCACCATTCAATGTTACTTGGTATTATGTTCACTTTCAATAAAAAGGTATGATTTATATTTATCAGTGCAATTGGTGCTTTTCAAAGCTAACATTTTGCTCTTGTGTACAGGGGAATTGCATATTACTACAAAGGCGTTCACAGGAGAACTGGAGGATGAGTTAGATGTAAAGGAGGGTGAGACAGTTGAAGTTATTCACAAACTCCTTGATGGCTGGTGGGTTGTCAGGTATAAGCTGACAAGCAAATGTTGGAATTACTTAAAAGGTTAATACTTGTCAATTGTGTAAGGCATTCTTCTATAAATGTCTGTTTTTTGTTCCAGAAGGGGCAGTGTAACTGGATACTTCCCTGCAATGTATCTGCAGAAGTCAGGGGACACTATTTCTGAAGATAGAAGCCAAATAAAGACAAAGGCATTGCCCCCCCGAAGGTAAGAATAAGACAAGTAATAATGGAACTAAAGTTTTATATAAAACACATTTCAATAAAGTATTTGACACTTTTGTGGTGTTATGTTCCCTTTAAAATGTCCTGGTCCAGATTCATTAAAGCCCTGTGACAGTTTTGGTAACTATTCGGACACATACGACAGATTCATGTAGTTCTTACTCATGTCACGTTTACAATATGTCACTGCAGTTGAAACAGATCCAAATAATTTACCTCCAGTTCTTAAATAATTAAACTGGAGGCAATTAAAACCATCTCAAAGTCAGTGTACAAACAAGCCAGAGTATTGTGGTGGGGGAAAGAGGGAGTAGAGGGAAAGTGTTGAGTTTTTAACTTTATTATTGTTTTGTTTATTAGCATCATTGGTTGTAGGATTCAGGCTGCCAGCGTCCCAGCAACCAGTGATGTAGGGCAGTGGTTCTCAACCTCAGTCCTCAAGTACCCCCAACCGGCCAGTTTTGGGTACTTCCCTTAGATAAAATAGCTCTTATCAATACCATACCATTAATATTGATATAAAGCAGCTGTGCAAAGTAAAGGAAAACATGGCCTGTTTGGGGGTACTTGAGGACTGAGGTTGCGAACCACTGATGCAGGGCACACCGACAGTGGGCAGAGCCTGATGGAGAACTCTGAGAGAGTAGTTCCCCAATAGATTCACCTTGCTTGTGATTGACAGTGAACGTCAGTGGGTGGATTCCAGAGCCTATTCAGTCTAATAGCAGCTATGAAATCTGTCCACTGCTTTCCTCCGTCAATCACAAGCAAGGTAGACCTGATGGGGAACTAGTTCCTCAGAGCTCCCCTTTTGGACTCCGCACTCCCAACAGGTGCATTGGTCATGGAATTGAGTTGGGTGAGCAGAGCATGATAGATGACCCTGAAACTAGTTTCGAATCAGGTCCAATCACAATATTCCCAATGCACACGTTCCTGAAGATGGCTGTTAGAAGGGGCCCTGTGTGGCTATGAAACATTGCCTTTGTATGTGACCACGAAATAAAGCTTTGGATCCGTTTGAGGAATCCTTGATGTGCTGGTAACATATTGTCGCATTTAGTTTCCCATCAGGTCTGCCTCCTGTGTTTCTGACAGCAGATGCTAGTGGGCGGATTCCATAGTCACTATTGGGCTGAATAGCGTCTATGGAATCTACCCACTCTGTTTTGCTATTAATCACATGTTAGGTGGACCTTATGGGGAACTAGTCTCAGAGTTCCCCATCAAGCACCACACACTCTACAAAACTTCTCAGCAATCTCCTGTTTGTGTGATGCAGTGCAGTGGATGGGGAGGAGCGTATTAACTGTAATTGTAGCAGTCTTGGCATTATTGAGCTGCACTGAGGATGAAGTGTCAGCTATTGACAATTGACAATATTGAGCTGCACTGAGGATGAAGTGTCCGCTATTGACACTCTGGCCTCAGTGCCCACCTCCATGTGTCTGATTCTGACAGTACATTAATATATGCTGTAGCAAACACTGACATTTTTGTTGCGGAGGTGTGATGGAACTCTAAAGAGTGTCTAAGACACTTGATTTACAAGAGTAATCTGACATTAAATAAGTGAAATATACATAAGTGTTTTGTTAAACTGTTACTGTCATGTTAACATTTTATATTTATATATTCATATATTCTTATATTTTCTGTAAACATATTTCTATACCTTCTGTAAAGTTTTGTATTTATGTACATTTATATAAATAATACTGAATTTGCAAAAATACATTTACATAAACACATAACACATGTTAAAAGTAATGATGAAACTATTTGTTTTTCAACTATAGAGGCACAATTTCAAATGCTAACAGCATCCACAAGCAAAAACGTAAGGAAATCAGCCAGGAATCGTACAGGAGAAACAGCAAAAAATATCTGAAAGCACGTCAATCTACAATTGAGGCTATGGAGAATATGACTATTGGTAGGTACTGAAATTTAAAATGGAAACATTTTATATATGGTCCAGTCTTCTTTATGAATGTGGAATGACATCAAAAAGGCAAATATTCGAAAGGTACATGTCATAATTTTTTACCTCTCTGAGAAAAGAAATTTGTTGTACCTATGGGCAAAATATACACTGTAGATGAAAAACGTATATCGGCTCACGCCGATATACGTCAGCAGAGGGGCACGTACAGGCATACTAACGTACCTGTACGTTGCCCTTTAAGACGCGGCTTGTGGGTGCAGGCACGCGCGCCGCCATCTCCGTGAGTGTGATCGCAGGTCACTTGGACTCGATGTCTGTGGGGATACCCGCGATCGTCTCATGGAGAGGGAGAACGGGGAGATGCTGATGTAAACAAGCATTCTGCCTAATGACACTGATCATAGCTCCCTGTAATCGGGAACGGTGATCAGTGTTGTGTCACCCATCCCCCACACAGTTATAGAACACATCCTTAGGACACAATTAACCCCTGCAGCGCCCCCTCCTGGTTAACCCCTTCACTGCCAGTCACATTTACACAGTAATCAATGCATTTTTAATTGCACTGATCGCTGTATAAATGTGAATGGTTCCAAAATAGCACCAAAAGTGTCCGATCTGTTCGCCATAATGTCGCAGTCATGATAAAAATCGGTGATCGCCGCCATTACTAGTAAAAAAAAAAAAAATTATTGATAAAAATGCCATAAAACTATCCCCTATTTTGTAGACGCTATAACTTTTGCACAAACCAATCAATAAATGCTTATTTCGATATTTTTTCTTTTACCAAAAATATGTAGAAGAATATGTATCGGCCTAAACTGAGGAAAAAAGTTTTTTATATATATTTTTTGGGAATATTTATTATAGCAAAAAGTAAAAAATAATGCTTTTTTTTCCAAAATTGTCGCTATTTCTTTGTTTATAGGGCAAAAAATAAAAACTGCAGAGGTGATCAAATACCACCAAAAGAAAGCTCTATTTAAGGGGAAAAAATGACATCAATTTTGTTTGGGAGCCATGTCGCACGACCGCGCGATTGTCAGTTAAAGCGACACATTGCCGAATCGCAAAAAGTGCTCCAGTCTTTTGCCAGCCAAATGGTCCGGGGCTGAAGTGGTTAAACAGAAATGCCTTGTAGAAGCATTTTCATATATTCATGAGCGTTGATTACATTAAAGCCTAAAGCAAAAATAAAAAAAATCAGAACAAGGGATATAACTTACAGTCAGTAGGGTGTGTCCCTTGTGCTGATACCTTTTCTTTTAGTAGTAATCTTTCTCCATCTTGCACCTCTGCCTCCCACCCCTATCCCTGCCCCTGCCATAATCAGACTAGGCCTGTTAGTTGTATGTGTTAACTTGAGGAAAAGAAAAAAACACAAAGTATTTGAACCAAAACATTTTCCTTGAAGAAATTTTTAAAGTTTTTTTTTTCCAGTCTTCCAGTGCGGCAGGGATTAATACAACTAAGGGACTGTTACAGGCTCTCATCAAGAGATTCTGACTATGCCCACCCTTTATGCCCAGCTTCTCTATTCATGAAAGCCATACTGCAGCTTCTATGAATGGAGCACTATCCGTGAATGGAGGATGGGTGGATGATTGATAGCACCACTTCCTCCATTCATGGGTCTCCATTGCAGATGCCGAAATCTGCAAATTCCTGCCTCTGGAAATCACAGGGTATGCCAATCGCCCATGTGAATGTAGCCTAAAGTGATACTGTCATGAGAGATTAGAGCTGCCATTACTAATCTTTCCTTTGAAAATGCTATAAAAAAGAAAAAAAGGGGTTCAACAAGGATCCCCTGAGCGGACTTTAGAGGCACAACAAACCTGAGAAAGCATAATCAAAATAACAATATAATCAATGTTATTAAATATAAATACATACAGTACAAAGACATTGACAAAAGATAATAAAAAATCATCTATATATAAATATACATGATACAAGACACATCGGTATTTGTATCATGTATATTTCTATATAGATGATTTTTTATTATCTTTTGTCAATGTCTTTGTACTGTATGTATTTATATTTAATAAAATTGATTATATTGTTATTTTGATTATGCTTTCTCAGGTTTGTTGTGCCTCTAAAGTCCGCTCAGGGGATCCTTGTTGAACCCCTTTTTTTTCTTTTTTGTGACAATTTATACGGATGTGGCCACAGGAGTGTCCTTTTTTTCTTTTTTTTTTGCTTTGAAAATGCTAGTTTCCTGGCTGTCGTTCTGATTCTTTGACCTAAGTGCAGTCTGAATCAGTGACCTTGAACAAATTGTTTTGACACTCACTTACAGCATGCTTGTTCCAGGTCTGTCACAGAAACATACTGAAATCAGACACAGCCAGACATTTAGCATAACAGCATATAGTGGCACTATGCCACTTATTACATGGGGACTAAAGATATAAAGCAATATTATTTGTCCACAGATTTGTTTTCTCCTGCTCTAATTTAGCTATCTGTTATTCTAGGGTCCTCATGAGTTATGCTTTAGGGCCTATAAGCAGTGTTAAGGACATACTGTATATAGTGAATGCCCATATATGTAACCTCAAATACTTGCAGCATATTTCTGTGACAGATATTTTATTGGACTATTTATCCTAGTTGCAGTAATCAATGTGTATTTTCACTTTTAAATACAGATGAAGAAAAAGAGGAAGACCAATCAAAAGCCCAACCTGCTATTCCTGCGCGGCCAAGCAAAGAGCTCATTTTGGATCGTTGTACAGAGAACACAAAGCTCAAGATCCAAACCGTGACCTAAACAGACTTCTTAAATCTTTAATGATATGTAGATATATTATTACCTTCATTTAGGGAACATCAACTCTCTGAGCACTGTTTTTGAGATATCACGTTGTTGCACAGTTAATGCCTGCATACCTCAACAAACTTCCTTTGTTGCCAGTGAAAACCACCTCCTCCCACAGTGGACAGACTTCCATTTATTAAAAGCTATGCCTTTCAAGTATTATTCAGTATTCAGAAGCATGTTTATCTCTGCATAGAATCTGGATACCAGAAAAGGGTCTGTTTTGATGTATGTTCTAATGTATTAAAATATATAAATAATCACTGTACCTGTTTCTTTTAAGAATGTCATGATCACCAGGTGCACTTAAAGTGGTTGTAAACCTCTAACATGAAATATCAACAAAGCATATCCCTGTATAGTGTGTCTCAATTTAGAGCACTAAGTGTCATTTCTGTCTGCTGCTTTGTTCCTTTGCCATAAGCATAAATCACTTCTGACAAGTCTTCCTGACACCAAGGGAAAAATGGTGACAGGAGAGGGACCTCCAGCTGATTGACAATCTCTGCTCTGTTCCTGTGTGCTGTGTGAAGGGAGATGTATCTCTTCCCTCATTCTCTTCATTGAGTTCTGCAGAGTATGGCTTCAGCACTCTGCCCTCTTTTTTTCTAAACTCTCAGACTAGCTGTATAAATGTTGGACATTTGAATGGCTGTCGCGAAGACTGCAGATAGACAGGTACAACTTATGTAGGAGTATGTGTTTCATGTCTGTGTACCACCTGAGGCCAGTCACTTCACTGGGTACATGTAAGGGTTTACAACCACTTTAAAGCCTACGTTTAGGTAAAACATATCACGTGGTACAGTACTTACATTTAATTCAAAGTGTCCGGGGGGGCGTAGCCGCGGCATGCACGCGTGAGGACGTGTTCCTGGTGAGCTCCATGAGACCCGCTCAAATAACAGCACCTACAGCAGCTTTTTTAGGGGGAAACTCAGATTATCATGCCTCCTAAGCTGAAACCCTGCCCGCCTCCTCCGCGGATGTCTATTTTACAGAGACTCACTGAGGTCCGATCAAATCTTCCAAGATGGCGCTGGGTGGGCACGCCGCTCGAGCGGCCTCTCCGATCCCCTCTCCTCATTTGCCATCACTTACGGTTCCTCCTCCGTCCTCTCCCTCAGGCTCAGACAGCCAGGATAAATGCTCTGATATGGGAGAAGTGCTGGGGAATAAGGACTTGCACTCTCATCTTCTCTCCCTCCCCACTAAGGCTGATCTGGAGCTATTTGCTACCAGAGTTGAAACAGGACATTGAGGCCCTGCAGGCAGACACTGCACATATTGGGGGTAGAGTTGAGGCACTGGAGTCACAATGGGAGGAAGTCAGCCCCACCATGCAAGCACTCACTGAGCACTGTAAGTCACAGGACCAAATAATTAACTCTTTGCTGGATTAAATGGACGATTTTGAAAATAGGAGCTGCAGGGTTAACATCCGCATTAGGGCTTGCCTGAATGCCACTGCATCCTGGTATATAGTCCCTACTCTGCAGAGGGTGTTTAAACAGATCCTAGCCCATGAGGCACCAGACCACATTGAGATCGATTGTGCTCACAGAGCTCCCCGTCCACCTTCTGATGATCCGGATAAACCCAGGGACATTATATGGAAACGTCATAAATACTCCCTAAGGAATGCATCATGTTCCATGTTAGAGGAATCCATCACATGGATTTTGATGGAGCTAATCTGTCCTCCTTCCCAGATCTCTCCAGACGCACCCTGATGCAACGTTATGCTCTCAAGCCACTGCTGGAAGCAGTGGTGGAACTATAGGGGTCGCTGCAGTTGCACTTGCGACTGGGCCCTGATGTTCTGCCGCTGTGGGGGGCCCCAAGACCCGGCATCTCCCCCTCCACCCCTGGCTACCCATTTAACATGCAGGGGGGGGGAGGTGGGAGGCCACAATCAGCAGCTCTATGGTGCCGTGAGCCACGGGATCTCCCTGGGGCTTGTAGTTCTCTCTCCCACTGTATCCACTGGAGAGGAGAGGGGCCTCTGACCCGGGCATGTATCGGCTTCACTCTTCAGTGAGTCATGGTTTAGCAACAATGTTGCTAAACCATGCCTGGGTCAGAGGCCCCTCCCCTCTCCAGTGTACAGACTCAGGAAGAGAAGTACAAGCCCCAGGAAGATTCTGCCACCCGTGGACACCACAGAGCTGCCGATCGCTGCCTCCCACCTCCTCCCAGGTGGTGGGGGTACAGAAATGTGCTGGGGGTCCAAGGTGCACAGCAGAGACTAGCCTGCTACAGGGGAACCTCTGGAAGGGGGGGTTGACTGGGGACCCTGATGTAAGGGGGACTCTCTGGGGACCATAAAGTAAGGAGGGGCTCTCTAGGGACCCTGATGCAAAGGCAGGCTCTCTAGGTACCCTGAAGTAAGGGGGGGTTTGGGGACCCTGATGTAAGGAAGGGGCTCATTGGGGACCCTGATGTAAGAGGGGGGCTCTTTGGGGACCCTGATGCAAAGGCATGCTCTCTGGGGACCCTGATGTACGGGGGGGGGACTCTCTGGGGATCCTAATGTAAGTAAGGAGGCTCTCTGAGGATCCTGATGTTAGGGGAGGCTCTCTGGGGACCCTGATGTAAGGGGGATGTAACGATATTTTATATACAGTATCTCACAAAAGTGACTACACCCCTCACATGTTTGTAAATATTTTATTATATCTTTTCATGTGACAACACTGAAGAAATGCCACTTTGCTACAATGTAAAGTAGTGAGTGTACAGCTTGTATAACAGTGTAAACTTGCTGTCCCCTCAAAATAACTCAACACACAGCCATTAATGTCTAAACCGCTGGCAACAAAAATGAGTACACCCCTAAGTGAAATGTCCAGATTGTGTGTTAAATTTGTTGTTACTCTCTCATACTAATCACTGGAAGTTCAAAATGGCACCTCATGGCAAAGAACTCTCTGAGGATCTGAGAAAAAGAATTGTTGCTCTACATAAAGATGGTCTAGGCTATAAGAAGAGTGCCAAGATCCTGAAACTGAGCTGCAGCACAGTGGCCAAGACCATAGAGTGGTTTAACAGGACAGGTTCCACTCAGAACAGGCCTCGCCATGGTCGACCAAAGAAGTTGAGTGCACGTTCTCGGCGTCATATTAAGAGGTTGTCTTTGGGAAATAGACATATAAGTGCTGCCAGCATTGCTGCAGAGGTTGAAGGGGTGGGGGGTCAGCCTGTCAGTGCTCAGGCCATATGCCGCACGCTGCATCAAATTGGTCTGCATGGCTGTCGTCCCAGAAGGAAGCCTCTTCTAAAGATGATGCACAAGAAAGCCCAGAAACAGTTCACTGAAGACAAGCAGACTGAGGACATGGATTGCTGTAACCGTGTCCTGTGGTCTGATGAGACCAAGATAAACTCATTTTGTTCAGATGGTGTCAAGCAGGTGAGGCGTACAAAGACAAGTGTGTCTCGACTACAGTCAAGCATGGTGGTGGGAGTGTCATAGTCTGGGGCTGCATAAATGCTGCCGGCACTGGGTAGCTACAGTTCATTAAGGGAACCATGAATGCCAACATGAACTGTGACATACTGAAGCAGAGTATGATCCCCTGCCTTCAGAGACTGGGCCACAGGGCAGTATTCCAACATGATAATGACCCCAGACATACCTCCAAGATGACCACTGCCTTGCTAAAGAAGCTGAGGGTAAAGGTGATGGACTGGCCGCATATCTCCAGACCTAAACTCTATTGAGCATCTGTGGGGCATCCTCAAAGGAAAGGTGGAGGAGCGCAAGGTCTCTAACATCCACCAGCTCCATGATGTTGTCATGGAGGAGTGGAAGAGGACTCCAGTGGCAACCTGTGAAGCTCTGGTGCACTCCATGCCCAAGAGGGTTAAGGCAGTGCTGAAAATAATGGTGGCCACACAAAATATTGTCACTTTGGTCCCAATTTGGACATTTTCACGTACTCACTTTTGTTGCCAGCAGTTTAGACATTAATTGCTTTGTGTTAAGTTATTTTGAGGGGGCAGCAAATGTATACAGTTATACAAGCTGTACATTTACTACTTTACATTGTAGCAAAGTGTAATTTTTTCAGTGTTGTCACATGAAAAGATAGAATAAAATATTTACAAAAATGTAAGGGGTGTACTCACTTTTGTGAGATACTGTGTGTGTGTGTGTATATGTAGGAAGGCCAGTATGGTGGCCTGAATTTATGGGAGGAGCCCGGGGGGTACTTAAGCAGCCCGCTCACCTGTGGTGCTTGTCGGTTTCCTGTGCGCGATATACGTCACTAGGCCGACTATTCGATATACCAGCGTTCGCAAGTTCTTGCCTCGCAAGTTCCCGTATTCGATATTCCGTACTCAAAACCTTCGAAGTCCGCGTTTTCCGTTCGTAGTTTGTACCACGCGTCTGGCTTGGCTGTCGCAGGTAAGTTCCCGTCGGACTTTTCGTTTTCATATCATGTCACTAAACCGTGATTTCAAATTTTCGTTTCACTCGCATTTCACAAACTGCAATGTATATCGCTCGTACTTTCGATATGTTACCATTTCGACAGCACTGCGACGCAGACGTCGCTTCATTTCTAGCATGTCGGTATCGGTAGACAGCCATAGCCAGTCGCAATTTGCAATTTATCAAATCAAGTTAGTTCGATACCAATCATTTCTCATTTCTGAAACATTTCTAAACTCATTTCTGACATTTCAAATCATTTCTCATTTCAGTCACCTACCGCGCTCCGATTCGAATCCAGTCGCACCAAAAGATGCGCCGATTCGTTCCGGTGTGCCCCAGTTATTACGGCCTCATTTCTATACATGCTCCAGAGTTACGTTATTGTCAGTCAATTGTACCTCTGTCATGGTTATCATTTCATTTCCATGTATCACGTTCCGACATGAATTCAGTCGCATGAAAATGCACCGATTCGTCTCGGCGTGCCCCAGGATTGGCCTCATTTCTATACATGCTCCAGAGTTACGTTTTATCAGTCATTCGTACCTCTGTCATGGTTATCATTTCATTTCCACGTATCACGTTCCGACATGAATTCAGTCGCATGAAAATGCACCGATTCGTCTCGGCGTGCCCCAGGATTGGCCTCATTTCTATACATGCTCCAGAGTTACGTTTTATCAGTCATTCGTACCTGTGTCATGGTTATCATTTCATTTTCACGTATCACGTTCCGACATGAATTCATTCGCATGGAAATGCACCGATTCGTCTCGGCGTACCCAGGATTGGCCACATTTCAGTACATGCTCCGGAGTCCGATTCGCAGTCAGTCGCTACAACAGCACGACCGATTCGAGCCTCCGTCATGGTAAACGATATGCTACATCCGCACTTACCGCGCTCCGTTTCGAATCCAGTCGCATCTTCGATGCACCGATTCATTACGGCGTGCCCCAGGGCTCGGCCTCATTTCTGATACATGCTCCAGAGTCCGGATCATAGCTAGTCGCAGACATCGGGGGATTGATCCATATCTCTGTCATGCAATTTCTACCATTTCACTCCCACAACGCATCACCGTTTCGAAACCAGTCGCATCTGAGGTGCACCGATTCGTCACGGAATGCATCGCTGGTTCCGATCGCATTTCATACCTATACCAGAGCTCGGTTAGTTGCCAGTCGCAAACACGGCACAACCAATTCGAGCCTCGGTCAAAATAATCATTTCTCTCATTTCATTTCATACTGCGCTCCGATTCGAATCCAGATGCATCAAACAGGCACCGATTCGTCCCGGGAGCACCAATGTTTTCAGTTGCCTCATTTCAATACATGCTCCAGAGCCCGGTTCACGGTCGAATAAATCATGACACGACCAGGCCGGACCTCTGTCATGGAGTTCATTCATTTCATAATCAAGGCAAACATTTCAAATCATTTCATTGTCACAAGATTGCAAGCACCATACAAATCGTTGCTTCAAGTTAATTAGCAATTCCTTCACGAATTATCACCTTTTCATTTTCCTCAGGTCAGTCAAAGTTCAGTAGGTCCACCCTGCACCAGGTTGGACGATATCCCCCCAGGTAATAAAAAAAAAAAAAAAAAAAAAAGGGAATGGGAGAATAAGTCGGGTAAGTATGACTCAGCGCATCAAAGGAAAAACTTGAAATTCATGTCACCCCCAATAGGTTACAGTCAACCAGGAAATAAAGCTCGAGAGATCCTCACCAGAGCAACCATGTCCCAGGCCGGCAGCGAAGACTTCACGGCCCCTCTGTCACCTTCTCCGGTCTCAGAAAGCGGCAGCGTGCAATCCCTCAGGGGATGGACTATCCCCAAACTGACGGCAGAGCTCAGACGCAGAGGTGTCCCCTTCCCCGCCACAGCGAGGAAAGGCGAGCTCTTCAAACTCCTCTTTCCCCCACCAGCAGCAGGACCCAGTACCCAACAGGCATCCCTCCAGTCCATATCATCGGCCATCTCGCAATTACACACGATGGTGTCATCTCTATCCACCGCAGTTGCAGACGTCCAAACCAGGGTCGCACTTCTGGAGGCCCGACCGGCCACGGCTGTCCCCGACCCAACTGCAACTCAAACCTTGACACCTCTTTCTGCAGGTACCTCAGGCTCGAGCCCCATTGTCTACCCCTCCCATCTGGTCCCAACCGGTATCAGGAAGGACATTTTGGACGGCAAGGACGTCAACCTGGCCTCTCTCCTTATTTCCGTGCATGATTTGGCAGAAAATAAGGCCTACTCCTGGGGCGACATATCGGTGGTCCTTAAAGCCAAAGACCCCAGGTTGAACCGCAAGCTATCAGTCCCAGAATTTACCCTGGCCTTTGGCATGCTCAGAGATGTCCTGTGCTCAGCCACCCCTAGCAGGCGGGAAGAGCTGGACTTGTATCTCCATACTGTGGTAGACTTGGGCCACAAGTATGGAGGTTTTGCCTTTTACGATTATCATCGTTCCTTTTCAGCCAAGGCCGCCGCCAGATTCATACAATTCCAGACTACGACAGATTGGAGTCTCATGGACACAGAGCTCTTCTGCCGCCACTTTGCCGGCTTACGCTCACCTCTGTGTGCGATTTGCCAGTCTTCCACCCACACTGCCACCTGGTGCGCCAATACGGCGATCAGACGGCCCTTCGAGTTCCCCTCTACCTCAGGTACAGTACAGGGCCAGTCGATCCCTGAACCAACGCCTCAGGTGGACAAACTCGGACGCCCAGTCCGAACCGTGGGAGGGGCAGCCATCTGTAACAACTTCAACTATGGGTCCTGCAACTTCAGCCAGTGCCGTCTACTTCACATCTGCACCTTATGCCAAAGAGCACACCCTAGGAATTTGTGTGAAGTCAAGCAACACAAGAGGGCATGACTAAGCCGGATCAACCTCTTATGGTTAGGACTGTATCTCACTTCACATCCCACCCCTTCCCTGGCCACCTACCTTATCCAAGGCTTCACAGCAGGCTTTCATACCGGCCTCATTTCACTACCCCACAGTACTCACGAATGTGCCAATCTTCGTTCGGCAGCCATTGACGAACAAGCCATAGATCAGCTCTTACAGGCAGAGGTAGATCGGGACTACGTGATAGGCCCTTTCACTTGCCCCCCTTTCAGCACATGGAGAGTCAGCCCTATTGGGCTTGTCAAGGGCAAGTTCTCAAATAAATTGCGTTTGGTGTACGACCTGTCTGCGCCTCATTCTTCCCACATACCCAGTCTCAATTCCCTGATCCCCTCCGAAGAGTTTTCCCTAAAATATTCCTCCGTTGACATGGCAATACAAGCGATCATCAAAGCAGGCACAGGTGCCTGGCTCTCCAAAGCCGACATCTCGGATGCTTTCAAGCTCCTGCTCATCCACCCATCCCTTTGGTGCTGGCATGGCATCAAATGGAAGGAAGCATATTATTTTGCTACGAAACTCACCTTCGGTTCGAAGAGTAGCCCGTGGCTCTTCGACACGTTCGCTCAGTCCCTCGTTTGGATACTATTACACAAGGGTCAATGCCATGAAGTCATCCATTATCTGGATGACTTCCTACTGATAGAACCGCCCAGCAAGCCCCCAGGAGATCTCGACAAACTTAGAGTAATTTTTGGAAACCTCAATGTTCCTATCGCCGAGCACAAAGTCGATGGCCCAGCAAACATCATCACCTTTCTCGGGGTCAGCTTGGATACCTGCGCAATGCAAGCCAGTCTCCCCCCCGACAAACTAACACGCATTAGGGCAGTCCTTCACGAGTTTACACACACCAAGGGCTGTACCAAAAAACAGTTGCAGTCTCTCCTGGGTATGCTCAACTTCGCTATGCGAATTATCCCACAAGGCCGCACATTTGTATCACGCCTGCTTAGATTTCTGTCAGAAACTCAAGACCCTGATCAGATTTTGAAATTAGACTCCGCAGCTATTGCGGACCTATCTATGTGGGAGGAATTCTTGTCCGCCTGGAATGGCATATCTCTATTTATACCTATGGTTTCGGTCCATTCACCCCAGGTGGTGATGGACGCTGCAGCCTCCACAGGTTTCGCGGCAATTTTTGGCCATCATTGGTTTTCAGGACCCTGGCCTCAACAGATACTGTTGATACCCGGCTTTTCCCAAACATCTGCCCTCTTTGAGCTTTATCCCATAGTGGCAGCCGCACAACTCTGGGGCCACCACTGCACAGGACAAACCGTAGTCTTCACCACCGACAACCAGGCCATGGCAGACATCATCAACAGAGGCAGGTCCAAGTCCCTAGCAGTCATGTCCTTCCTGCGCAGGTTGGTACAACTGTCTTTACAGCATCAGTTCAATATACACTGTGCATTTATTCCCGGCAGATACAACTCAGCAGCTGACGCACTGTCACGTTTCAATTATCCCTCCTTTTTCAAACAGGTTCCCGATGCCGATCCAATGTCGGCCCCTATCCCTGTCTGGTCACAACTGACCCTGGACTAGTTCAACATCTACACGGAGCTACGCAACTCATAAATCATTCCCTCTCCCACAACACACTCAAAGCCTACCAGACAGCTTGGAAGGCCTTTAATAAATTCCTCACGTCCTGCCGCAAAGGACCAACAGATACCAAACAGGTACTGGCCTTCACTGCACACTGCCACACGCAGCTGGCCTTATCCTACAACACCATCCGGCTATACCTAGCCGGCATTCAACATTTCATGGCGCTTGAAGACCCCACGAAATCTTCACTGTTCTCATCTCACGCTATACGAGCCATTCTAAGAGGAATTCAGAAACAACAACCAGTCATCAGCACTAAGCGCTTGCCCATTACGGGGCCCATCTTTAGGGACATGTCAACTATTCTGGCTACTTCACCATTCGGTCTGCTCCCCAGCACAGTCTTACAAGCAGCCATATATTTAGCTTACTATGGGTTCTTGCGGCCTGGCGAATTCACCTCTAACAAACCCACAGACCAAGCACTATGCAGACGACACTTGCTTCGATACCAAGACCACTTCATCCTGCACCTCGAGGTCTCTAAAACCCAGCAAACGGGCTCGGGAGTGAACATTCACCTCTACAAAACCAACAACAGCTGGTGTCCAGTCGCTGTACTCAACCGACTCCTGTCACTCCTGCCTAAGCAACCAGACAGCAGTCCCCTTCTACCATTCCCAGTCAAACCCTTAAACGCCTCTCAGTTTGTGAAACACATAAGAATACTTCTCCGCAATCTTCACCTTAACCCTAGTCAGTATTCCGGACACTCTTTCCGCATCGGAGCAGCCTCCGCGGCGTCCCGCCACGGGGTGCCAGACCACATCATCAAAAGACTAGGCAGGTGGAAATCAGCCTGCTTCGCCCGGTATATCCCCAATCCACAAACAGAGATGGCACAGGCATTCTCCAAATTGGCTCAATAAATAACTGAAAACCAATAAAATTATAACCCTACCTGAATGTTTTTGCCTCCTTATTTTGGCATACCGGCCATTAGACCAAGGCACACTTTCAGGTCCATTTCATATGGTAAGTCCACACTTTCAGGTCTATTTCCAATGGTAAGTCTTATCTTTACTATAAGTGTTATCCATGTACATATCGGACATAGGGCTCCAACCATAAGTAGGAAGGCCAGTATGGTGGCCTGAATTTATGGGAGGAGCCCGGGGGGTATTTAAGCAGCCCGCTCACCTGTGGTGCTTGTCGGTTTCCTGTGCGCGATACCCACCCTCCCATCCCCATTTCACAGCATTTCTCAAAATATTCATTTCATTCATTTCTCTTAACAGAATAATCATTTCTTAAACCAGGGTATGCCCCCTTATTTTGGCATACCGGCCATTAGACCAAGGCACACTTTCAGGTCCATTTCATATGGTAAGTCCACACTTTCAGGTCTATTTCCAATGGTAAGTCTTATCTTTACTATAAGTGTTATCCATGTACATATCGGACATAGGGCTCCAACCATAAATATATATATATATATATATATATATATACACACATACATACACACACACACACACACGTATATTATATACATGTGTATGCCCGCCCAAGCATGTGGCTTTCTTTACTTTGCTACTGTGGGCTCTAGCCCGAGATCTTTTGTAGACCTAACAACACCCCTGGTGGGGGCCCTTCATGGTTTTTTGCACCGGAGCCCTGAAGATTCTAGTTACGCCTCTAGCTGGAGGCCATACAGGATGCAAAGCTGATTTACAGTCTATCGGTCACCAAAGATAGCCAGCAATTCACCTTGCGGAACAAAGATGACCTACCCCAGTTCCTGGAATCCCTTGGCTTGCCTCTTGTGGACATTCCAGATTGGAGATCGTCCCCGGAATTTCCATCTTGTCCACAGCCTTGGTGTCCGGCACGCCGCAGACAACGCAATGGACCCCAAGGTGGCTCATCCAGCCAGGCCTAACCCCCCCTCCCGGGGGACAACCTGACTATATGAGATGGTCTCTGCTGTCTCTGTAGCTTTTCTGGGGGCTCCCCCCCCCGGCTGCTGTGTAATCATTTACAATAAGTAAAGGTGCAGTTTGTAGCAGGACCCCCTTCGGACTCGCACCTGATGCCTTACCACCTATCCCCAGTAGGTCAACTCTTCGGAGTTATGTCCCCTATTTGGGACCTTACGCTGCTTGCTGGCTTGAGACGAAATGCCTGGGTGCTCTTGTACTATTTTTACAAGAAACACATTTTTGTACTGACTTGGTCCCTCGCCTCCCTACCCATCTTTATAAGTTATGGTACCTAAGTAACTCACCACGTCCCAAATCAGGGGGGTGGCTATAGCTATTCATAAACAATTCCCTTTTGTCCTGATGGAACATCTAGCTGACCCTAATGGCAGGTATGTGTTCCTTAAAGGCACTATTTTGAAACGCACGTTCACCTTTGCAGCTGTGTATGCCCCTAATTATAAGCAGATTAATTTTTAGACTCTGTCCTAGAGTTCCTCTTTCTTCAGGGAAGGCCAGCTGATATTGGGTGGAGATTTTAATGTTAGCCCAGATCCACAACTAGACACATCCTCAGGCCATTCTGCCCATTAATTTGCCTTTTTAAAGCATTTCAGAAAATCCCTGCAAGCGCACCATTTGGTTGATTGTTGGAGGCTACTCCATCCCATTGGGAAGGACTATAGCTATTTTTCGGCTACCCATAATGTCTATACTCGAAAAGACCTTCTGATGATGGATCAATTTTCCCTTGAATCTCTATCTGGTGCGTCCATTGGCTCCATAACCATCTCAGATCATGCTCCGGTTTCCATCTCCCTGCATCCACTGTCTTCTGATGCACGGTCATGGACCTGGGACCTGAATGAGAATATTCTGGATGATGCAGTGGCACTGAAACAAGTTTTAGACACTATATCCCTGTACTTTGCTGAAAATCTGACGGGCGAGGTGGGGATGGGTTCTGTTTGGGAAGAGTACAAAGTAGTGGTTCGGGGGGGGGGGGCTTATCTCCCAGGGCTCTAGATTTAAAAAGGCGTGAAAGGGGAACTACAAACCCTCCTGACAGATTTGCTCGGCTGAACTCCCACATAAACACCGTGCTACCTCAGAGTTTGCAGGGAACTACAGCCCCTCTGTCAGGGGTTGGCTAATCTGCTTGATGTCCGGATTCAGGCTAGGCGGCATCATGTTTCCCACAAATTCTATGAATTGCGGGAGATTACTTGCATGGGCTCTCAAACGCCAACTTGCCTTGGGACATGTCCATAAGCTTACTACTACGGCAGGCTCTTCAGTGGTGCACTCGTCAAAAATAGCGGACACATTTAGGGAATACTACACCCAGCTTTACCATCTCACTGATACTCTACCTGGCTCCACGGAGCCCCTGAAGGTGGAGCGTATCCTGCAGTACCTGGAGGAGGCCCAATCCCCGCAGCTCACCACCCCTATTAGCAACCAACTGGACACCCCTATTTCTCCGACAGAAATTGCGGCAGTCATTAAAGACTCTCTAAAGGGAAGAGTCTGGGCCCTCATGGCTTCACCAACGCCTATTACAGTAACTTTCAACTGCTCCTCTCTGGCCCCATCTGTGCCTACTTCAATGCTCTAGCTTCGGGCACAGTGATGCCCAAAGATGCGTTGATAGCCCACATTTCGGTCACCCCCATACTTTTCCTGGAAATTATAGGCCAATTTCGCTTTTGAACACCGAAATTAAAATCTTGGCAAAGATTTTAGTCAACCGTATTAAACCAATTTTTCGAACGATTGTCCACCCTGACCAGATGGGGTTTATTGTGGGGAGGGAAGCAAGAGGTAATTCTAATAGAACAATCCAACTAATTCATTGGGCTGAGCTGCAAGCTGGTCACCCTCCCTGTCTTCTGCTGTCCACGTACGCTGACAGGGTGGACTGGATCTACCTCCAGACGGCTTTGGCCTGATTAGGTTTAGGTCCTAATATGCTCTTGTGGATATCTTCACTTTATAGTTCCCCAGAAGCTAAGGTAAAGGTGAATGGGGTGTTATCGGACTCGTTCCCCATTCCCAACGAGACGCGGCAGGGATGCCCATTGTCCCCCCTCATCTTTGCCATGACCCTCGAACCACTGCTTAACAAAGTACACCTTAACACTGCTATTAAAGGCTTTACGGTGGGACCGATGGAGCATAAACTGTCAGCCTATGCTGATGTTGTCTTATTTTATGTCTCAGACCCTTTGATTTCCCTCCCTAATATTATGGCTGAACTAAGAGATTTAATCTGCTTTCAAATTTTAAGATAATCTATAACAAGTCAGAGATTCTACCATTGAACATGCCTTTGGGATTGCGTACACAGCTGCAAGCCTCATTCTCCTTTACCTGGTGCCAGACCTCTTTAAAGTATTTGGTTCTCTATTTACCAGCCCAGTGCTCCCAGTTGTACACCTGTAATTATGCCCCATTGCTTTCCATTATTGACAGCGTGGACTTACAAAACTGGGACTGTACTGCGTTTTTCTGGATGAGTCAGTGTCTTAAAGATGAATGTGTTGCCCCGTATTCTTTTCTATTTACATATGGTGCCCATTTGATTGCCCCGGTCTTTCTTAACCCTTAACAGATTGTTTCTGAAATACATTTGGAATAGGAAAAGTCCTCGTCTGGCCCTTCGCATATTACAGCGCCCTAAAAGAGAGGGAGGTATGGGTGTACCGGTCATTTGTAAGTATTATGAGGCAAAAGCTCTGCAACAAATCTTAGATTGGTACCACAATGTGGACACTAAATTCCGCTTGACAAAGTCTTGACAGGCTGTAATTTATCTCATGCCCCCTGGCTCCCTCGGGAATGCCGGGACTGTCTGAGCTCGGCTCTCCTATGGCCATCCATGCCTTAGCAATCTCGGTTTATTGCCACTGACTACTCTGAGAACACAATATGCATCCTTTCCAATGGATGATTGCCGCTATAGACAGCTCCAACGCTTTGTTCGCAGCCAACCCCAGACTATTCGCTCCCCTACCACGGCCTCCCCCTTTGACCGGCTTTGTATGTCTACTTCTGCGATTCCTCATGCTATCTCTGTGCTGTATGAGATTTTACAGTCGCTGGAGAACAGGGGAAATCCTATCTACATAAAGGAGTGGGAGAGAGACCTTCAGCATGTCTTTACCGAAACACAGTTGGACCATCTCTACCGTCTCACCCACATGCATTATGTGGACACAAGAATGCAGGAAAATGGTTTTAACTGTTTGCCGCCCGCCGGCTGTCATATGACGGCCAGGCGGCGCGGCTCTCGTTCTGGGAGGGCGTCATATGACGCCCTCGCCATCCCTGCCCACCAGGGGGTGCATGTGCCGCTGGCGGCAATCGCGCACCCGCCGTGTCACTGGGCACCCGCGATTGCCCGGTAACACGGCAGGACCGTGGATCTGTGTGTGTAAACACACAGATCCACGTCCTGTCAGAGAGGAAAGGAGACCAATGTGTGTTCTCAGTATAGAGCAACACCGATTGGTCTCCTCCCTTTGTGAGTCCCCTCCCCCTTCAGTTAGAAACACTCCCTAGGAACACAGTTAACCCCTCGATCACCCCCTAGTGTTAACCCCTTCCCTGCCAATCACATTTATACAGTAATCAGTGCATTTTTATAGGACGGATCTCTGTATAAATGTGAAATGTGGTCCCAAAAATGTGTCAAAAGTGTCCGATATGCCCTCCACAATATCGCAGTCACGATAAAAATCACAGATCGCCGCCATTACTAGTAAAAAAAAAAAAAATAATAAAAATGCTATAAATCTATCCCCTATTTTGTAGACGCTATAACTTTTGCGCAAACCAATCAATATACGCTTATTGCGATTTTTTTTACCAAAAATATGAATACATATCGGCCTAAACTGAGGAAAAAATTTGTTTAAAAAAAAAAAAAAAAAATTTGGATATTCATTATAGCAAAAAGTAAAAAATATTGTGTTTTTTTTCAAACTTGTCACTCTTCCTTTGTTTATAGTGCAAAAAATAAAAATGCAGAGGTGATCAAATGCCACTAAAAGAAAGCTCTATTTGTGGGGAAAAAAATAATAAAACTTTTATTTGGGTACAGTGTTGCATGACCGCGCAATTGTAATTCAAAGTGTGACATCGCTGAAAGCTGAAAAATGGCTTGGGCAGGAAGGGGGTGAAAGTGCACTGTATTGAGGAGGTTAAAAGACTCACCCGGTGGTATAGCGTTCCCTTTAAGCTTGCTAGGATTTATCCATCTGTGTCTGATACTTGCTGGAGGGAATGTGCCCTCAGGGGCTCCTTCCTCCACATTTGGTGGAAATGCCCTAAGATACAACCCTATTGGCAAGACATACGATCTCAATTTAGGGCCATTCTGGACATTAAGATTCCCGACTGGAGTTACTGCTGCACGTCCCTTGCCATTCTTCTCAGCCATTACCGCAAGTCCGTATTGCCTCACCTACTCAATGCGGCTAGACAGTTAGTTCCGATGTACTGGAGACCACAAATTCCTACTTGGGCTGATTGGATCCTATTAGTGAATAATATAATGGCGTCTGAGGAGTGGATGGCGACATGTAAAGATCGTTATGACAATTTCTATAGTATATGGGCCACTTGGATACACTACACTGGCAAGGCCACGCTGGGGTCTCAGGGGGCTCCACCTATTACAAACCCCCTCCCTGATGGGATTGGGAGTACGGTAGCTCCCGACCCCTAGCCGAACTTGATTGGCCATGGTACTCATGTACATGTTACCGGACTGGCTGTATCGTGGAGTGTTGTCTTGTTATGTTTTGTTTAATTTTGTTCTGTTTTGTCCTCCCTCTCCTTCTTCCCCCCTAGTTTCTAACCCACGTTATAGAGTTTAAATCACCTCTAGCTTCAAGAAGTGTTGGGTTACTTGAGGCAATACATTTATGTTTATGTTCATCAGTTAAAGTACGGTTATGATGCTCTACTTGCCTCACCTCCCACTTTTATGGTCAATATAATGTGAACCACGACTGACACCAACGTGGACCTGTTTGTATGCTTTTCTTCTTTTATATGGAGTTTTGTTTTATGACTTTTGTATGTTAAATGATGAAAACTTTAAACAAAGATTACATAAAAAAAATTCAAATTGTCCCTTGTGTGGGCGCCAGCTGTCATAGTTAAAATCCTCTGCCCTCCTCCTATACCCCATAGCCGTAATCCTCTAGTGCTGGGGAGGTTAATAGAACCAAGGGACCTGTCACGGGCACTCCTCAAGACCGCTGACTATGCCTACCGTTTCCGCCTCTCCTTTATACTTTGAAAAGCTGTACTATAGCTTTCATGAATGAAAGGAGTTCTATAAATGGAGGAAGTGGGCCTTTTATTTATCCACCCATCCTCCATTCATAGATCGCTTTTCATTTTGAATAAATGCAGACTGTCCTATCAAAGCACATTCCATAACTCTTGGGGAAAAAACGAAAAAAAAAAAAAATGAAAAGAGAAAGCTCTGTTGAAGAACAAGTAGGCTGTCATTACACTAACTCACCCTTGTCAGCCATCCTGAGTAATTCTATACTAAAAAAAATCACCCTACCCGATCTGCTTACTTCGCTCCGAGTTGCAGGTTTGTTTACATTGTCAGAAACATTTCTCTCCATTGCTGGCTGGTGTGTGCACATTTTACAAAGAAATCATTTTGCCTCTTATATGTCATCTTATAAACTGTATTCAGATATACTGTTTCTTAGGTTTTACAATAATGCTCACCTTGGTATTTGGGTTTAATAAAGTTTCACTTGTTTTCTCTGTAAATGGGTAATTGTTAACACCAATCTATCTCAGAGAAACAGAAAGCTATGATGGAAGAAACCTATTTGCACCAAATATTTTGTGGAAGCCTGGCTACGCCTAAATTGTGAGTGCACTAAGGGCCAGTTCACACCACACGCAGTCCAGTGTGTTTTTTTTCTGCATCAAAAAGGCATAGAAACTAGGTTATATGGTTTCCAATGGCATAGTTCACACCACTGCAGGCGGTTCCAGGGCTTTCCAGTTCAGAAATAAAACATGCTGCATTTTTCCCCCACTGGATTGTACTGGAACACAGTAAAATGCATTTAAAAACGCACGGGAATGCACTGGAACGCATCAAAAATGCACCAGACCCCAGTACAGTGGAGGAAAAAAAAAACAGGAAAAAAAGCATCCGCAATGCATCCAGAAACGCATCACAAACGCAACGGAATGCACCAAAAATGCGTTAAAAATGTGCATGCAGAAACGCATTTGGGAACGGATCTGGAGTAAATTTTTATGGTGTGAACGCACCAGACCCCAGTACAGTGGAGGAAAAAAAAACAGGAAAAAAAGCATCTGCAATGCATCCAGAAACGCATCACAAACGCAACAGAATGCACCAAAAATGCGTTAAAAACGTGCATGCAGAAACGCATTCGGGAAAGGATCTGGAGTGAATTTTTGTGGTGTGAACCATCCCTTATAGCATGTACCTCCACTTGAGCATCCAGACTGAAGAACTGTATAAAAATAACAAGAGCTTTCTAGTGTACTGCAGAATGTCACTTTTCACTAAATATTCATGGAAAAGGGGAACTAGGGGAAACCTCAAAGCATGCTTTTGGTATACAGTAGATTGCAAAGTAAACAATTTTATTTTTAATTTCTTTTTCTCTGTATTTTTTTCATCATTTACACTCAAACCTATTTTTTTTTTTTACCATGCACATTGAATGTATATTTTCCACTGTTCTCTAAGACCCCTTTCACACTGAGGCATTTTTCAGGCGCTACAGCGCTAAAAATAGAGCCTGTAAAGCACCTGAAAAAAACCTCAGCTGCAAACCCAGCGTGAAAGCCCAAGTGCTTTCATACTGGGGCGCTGCGCTGGCAGGGCATCACGAAAAGCACTGCAAGCAGCTTCTTTACAGCAGTGGAGGAGCGGTGAATACACCGCTCCTCCACCGCTCCTCCCCATTGAAAACAATGGGGCAGCGCTGCAATACTGTCGGCAAAGCGGCATTTTGCGGGCGGATTTAACCCATTTTAGTCCGCTAGCGGGGGGGGGTTAAAACCTCCTCGCTAGCGGCCAAATAGCACCGCTAAAACGGCTCAGTGTAAAAAGGGTCCAATGCCTATTCTTAATTTTCACAACTGATCCATCAGACTGACAGGATTTTTGGTCAGTATTTATCCATTGTCTGCTTTTATGCAAGTGCTGTTGGTAAAATGTATATCCAGCTCATGTTAGCTGTTTAGGAATGGATACATTTTGTGTCTTGATTGTTCCTTTTTATTTGCATCACATCACATTTTTGATTATGGGCAAAATCTTAATAAATGTGGATATTAATTATCACCAAAACCTTTCTGTGCATGCAAACTGAAGGAATAGTGTTTGTGACACTGTTGATAATGTTATAGAAACCTTACCAGGAAATACTGTACAGCAAGTTAGGCAATAAATAGAAAAAGGAACAAGTGTCACAATATATTATACTTGCACAAGTGTTTTTGCTTGAAGTAACATATACTCAACTTCCTATTTAACTAGATTACAAAAAACTAAAAAGTATGTGCTAAATCCTGGTCACTAGCTATGTACAATTACTGCTGTTTTGTCTGTTATTTGGAATTTTTCAACACTGCACCAATATCTATAAAGCCCCTTTCACACTAGTGGACCGATTGGTTCCGCCTGTCTGTTTTTCATGCAGAACCACTCATTGTTCTCTATGGGACTGTGGATGTCGGAAACTGGTCTGCTGACACCTAATCCGGTCTGCTAAGAACAGATGGATGGGAATACGTTCGCCATCTGTCCGGCGGATCGGATGACAATCGGATGGAAACGGTCATGCAGTCCGTTTCTATCCGCTAGCCCCATAGAGAACAGCAGGCTGTGTCTGTGTCTGCTCTGCATAGACCTGTCAGCTGCCTGCTCAGCGTGGAGATCTCCTGCTGAGCAGGTGGATCTGCTTGCACAGATCCACTCTGAAAGGGGCCTAAGCCATAAAAAGATGACACATCTGTTGCGTAGCGGCCTAGCCACATGCTGGGCTGCATGTCCTCCCAATGTACAACCATGTGGTGGGGGAACCTGTGCAGTTTTTTGCTATGTACATGTGATCGGACATTCCGACAACAAAACCGTGGATTTTTTTCTGACGGATGTTGGCTCAAACTTGTCTTGCATACACACGGTCACACAAATCTTGTCGGTAATTCTGAACGTCGAGAACGCGGTGACATACATGTACGACGAGCTGAGAAAAATGAAGTTCAATAGCCAGTGCGGCTCTTCTGCTTGATTCTGAGCATGCATGGACTTTTGTGCATCGGAATTTTGTACACACGCTCAAAATTTCCAACAAAAAGTCTTCTTCTCTGAAAATTTGAGAACCTGCTCTCAAACAGTTGTTGTCGGAAATTTCGACAGCAAATGTCTGATGGAGCATACACACGGTCAGAAACAGGCTCACATCCAACATTTGTTGTCAGAAAATCCTATTGGGTGTACGGCCCATTTAACCCATTCCTGACTCGCATTGGTTTGCCAGAAAGCAGAAAGCTTTTTTACTGAACCAGTTGATTTATATATTTACATCATTGCAGCTTTCCCAGTTGAGAAAGCAAATTTTTTGAGCTGCAAACAGTGAATATCGCAATAGCAAGCCAATCAAGATGCAAGGGGATGCAAGTGGTCCCATAAGTCCTGGGTCTCTCCATACCTTGCTCCCCCACTAAGAGAAAGCTCCCAGAAGCTATAATCTAAAACATTGGTTTTCACCCTCAGTCCTCAAGTACCCCCAACAGGCCATGTTTTGGGAATTTCTCTTGCATAAAATAGCTGTCCAAAAGCCATTGATTTAAAGTGATTGTAAAGCTTCGTGTTTTATTTTTTTTTAAATAACAAACATATCATACTTACCTCCACTGTGCAGCTCGTTTTGCACAGATTGGCCTGATCATCCTCTTCTGGGGTCCCTCGGCAACTCTCACGGCTCATCCTCGCATTAGATAACCTCCTAGGACATGAGTCTCAGACTGGCGGCCCTCCCTAGCTGTTGCAAAACTACAAGTTGTACTTGTAAATGTCAGTCGTGCAATGGGACTTGTAGTTTTGCAATAGCTGGAGGGCCACCAGTTTGAGACCCCTGCCCTAGGAGAAGCACTCTCCCGGGGGGTTAACTTGCGGGCATGCTCCCGAGTCCAGCATTTGCGTCCATAGACACGAATACCGGACTCAGCCCTTCCCCCCTGGGGATCACGTCATTGGATTTGATTGACAGCAGCGGGAGCTAATGGCTGTGCTGCTATCAATCTAACCAATCAAGAGCTGGGACCCCGTGCAGAGAGGGAGAGCACGTCTCCGCCGAGGGGATGAAGGGGCTCAGGTAAGTAAAATGGGGGGGGCTGGGGGACCGGTCACTGCCAGAAGTTTTTTCACCTTAACGCATAGGATGCATTAAGGTGAAAAAACACGAGGGTTTACAACCCCTTTAAAGCACCTGTGCAAGATAAAGGAAAACCTGCAAACATGGACTGTTGGGGGTACTTGAGAACTGAGATTGAGAACCACTGATTTAAAAGATGCCTTGTTCCTTGACCAACCACCCCAGGTGAACTCCTGCCAGACTATACTGTATATATTTAGTCCTTTTACCCAAGATGCCTCACACTAGCAGAAGCAGGGCTGGCACTACCTCACTATCTACGGTACACCCCACTCACTACTCTGGGAACCGCTAGCTGCTGCCTAGCAAACCTCACTGCCTACTGTCAAAAGCTACAAGCTTTTCTAAATATGCTAACTATGGCGGCACCTAGTGCGTAAACAGGGGAACTACACTGGGCATCTTTGTGCCCTTAACCTACACAGGTCACAAACAAATAAAAGACATTTAACAAAAATATCATCCTCCAGATTGGTAAAACATTTTTATTCTTGCTGTTCACTGGTATTAGAACAATGTCTTTGGTGCAGTTAATCTTGATATAGGTGATTTGTGCTGAAATATTCTTGCCTTTGGACTTGATCTTACTCGTTACCCTCCTTCTACCTTAACACTTATGCCCCGTACACACGGTCGGACTTTGTTCGGACATTCCGACAACAAAATCCTAGGATTTTTTCCGACGGATGTTGGCTCAAACTTGTCTTGCATACACACGGTCACACAAAGTTGTCGGAAAATCCGATCGTTCTAAACGCGGTGACGTAAAACACATACGTCGGGACTATAAACGGGGCAGTGGCCAATAGCTTTCATCTCTTTATTTATTCTGAGCATGCGTGGCACTTTGTCCGTCGGATTTGTGTACACACGATCGGAATTTCCGACAACGGATTTTGTTGTCGGAAAATTTTATCTCCTGCTCTCCAACTTTGTGTGTCGGAAAATCCGATGGAAAATGTCCGATGGAGCCCACACACAGTCGGAATTTCCGACAACACGCTCCGATTGGACATTTTCCATCGGAAAATCCGACCGTGTGTACGGGGCATTACAGTCCAACTTGAAGGCCCTCTCCCCCTTCTCTAAGAGCACACCCACAGCACACACAAAAAAGTACATACACACACACACACACATATATATATATATATATATATATATATATATATATATATATGTAGCGGGCACCTACTTTTAAGTAGGTGACCTTTCTTGTTAACTTTCTATGACAGGTACATTTAGACAGGCTGATGCTATTACAGCAGGCCTGTTTTGTTGATTTCCATATTTGAGTGACAGGTAGTTTATGCGTTGGTCTCGGCCAATCATTAATTTGCTTGGTAAGCCCCGGGACTCTCATATAAAAGTGGGGTCACATGGTGTCCGGGGAGGTCCGAGTCCAGTCCTGCTCTGAGGAGTGAGAGAGCCGGCCCGGCTCCCGGAGGGGGAGGTTGGAGGTCGGAGGTCTTCCCCTCCAGGGAGCCAACGGAGCTTCATCTTAGCGAGAAGGGTGGAGATCCGGTTCTCATGGAGTAACAGACGACATCTTGGCGCGTGTAGTTGTGAATGTCGTAGGCCGCCCCTGTGGGGAGGGGAGCGGGCAACAAAGAGGTAGAGAAACTGAGAATCATTGCGGATGAAGTAGCAACAAAGCGGAAGGAAACTGGGCGATCGATCGTTTATGAGTGGCACATGGACTATTGATCACGTGAGTGAAAGCCCAAGGGAAAGGTACTGCCAGAGACTGAGGGTTGTTGGTGCAGAAGTCAGTGAGATGGGCAGTAATGGCCTATGACTTTGGGTTCAGCATTGCCCTGGGATTCCAATCAGTCAAGCGGGAGGAGTTATTCAGGCTCTCCTTTAGCGTAATTTGGAAGTACCATGTCGGTGGGAATTAGTGGTAAAGAGGTAGCGGTGAAGCTGCAAGCACACATGTAGAGATATGGATCGTTCCTTTTAAAGTTATCCAGATGAAGAAGTTATTCAGAGTGACTCTTTATCAACTCATTCTCTATCAAATCTACTTCCACCATCCCTGATTGAAGAGATCGTTTAAAAACTATTTCTTGACTACCTGCAATTGTACCCAGATTTTCCTGTATGAATCATTGAAAGATGACAATGTAACATAAGAGCATCTCAAAGGAAGTCCTTCTCCCATCCCAGTTTATGTTGATGAATTAAGCATTAAGAAAAAGCATTAAGGACTGTGACTTTTAAATCTATGGGCTGTGAGGGTTGAGTAGAAAACGTGAATTACGGATATAGCAAATATTAAGCCGCTCCTTCGGGGGTAAGCACTGTATATATATATATATATATATATACACACACACACACACACACACACACAGTATATATATTATAAATACCTTCAGGACAGTATGGTGACATAACGGGTCTTCTTCACTTTTTTCTACCTTTGGCAGTGGGTGAATCCGAGATGCTACAGAGACTCCTTGAAGTATTCTCTTCTGATTCCAGGGTGGGGGGGGGGAGATCTGGCTGGGTGGGGTGAAGCTGGCTGTCATTAAGTCTGGAAGAGAAGTGGTATGATGTCACTGAATCAGTGAGTCTTTAGGGGACAGCGGTGGTGATCAGTTGGGCATAGCAACTAGAGTTGTTTTTTTTTTTTTTACTCCCAACATGGGTCTACAACACTTAACATTAACCTTTACAACCAACCAACATTTTTATTTTGTATACATTCTTTGTTTTCTACAAAATTGGACACGAAGTCCACATCACATTATTATTTTGAGTTAAAATATATCTTTACTACTTCTGAATCACATCAGCCTAGGTGGGCATGATCAAACACACACACACACATCTCACAAAAAATGGGGCAGATTTATAATGATGAAGACATTTTATACCTGCTAATACACAGAATTTGCAACTTGTTTAATCCTACTTCAAGGCTAGCTTCACACTTTTGTGGCATAGTAACATACCGCAAAGGCAAGCAGGCTTAAAAAAACAATCTCCTCAAAGTATTTATGGAAGAGGTAAAAAAAGAACACTATCGTTGAAGAGATTTGCATTGCTGGAAATTCCACCCTCAACACTGAATATTACCAAAATGTAAAGTATGGTGTTTTCACTGGAATAATAAATAAATACTAATATGAGGACACCTTGTGGGCATCTAATGTATTGCCTTGCAAATACTATTTTGTGACTTTCTCTTTTTCTTGATTTATTACCTAAGGTGCCTAACTGTCCCTCCTAACTGCACTCATTTGGAGTATGAACACTGGGGGAACATGCAAACTCCATCCAGATAGTGTTGCAAGGCATGAGTGCTAACCACTAAACCGCTTTGCTGTCCAATTTAAAAATATTGTCTCTTTTTATGGAAAAGATAAGATTCCAAGAACATTCAACCAATTTAAAAAATGTTTTAGAAGGTGTAGATGATACAGTCAGGTCCATAAATATTGGGACATCGACACAATTCTAATGGGACAATTGGCTGCTCAACTGTTCCATGGCCAGGGTGGTGTTATTCCCTCATTATCCCATTTACAAGGAGCAGATAAAAGGTCCAGAGTTCATTTCAAGTGTGCTATTTGCATTTGGAGTTTGTTGCTGTCAACTCTCAATATGAGATCCAAAGAGCTGTCACTATCAGTGAAGCAAGCCATCATTAGGCTGAAAAAACAAAACAAACCCATCAGCAAAAACATTAGGTGTGACCAAATCAACTGTTTGGAACATCCTTAAAAAGAAAGAACGCACCTGTGAGCTCAGCAACACCAAAAGACCCGGAAGACCACGGAAAACAATTGTGGTGGATGACCGAAGAATTCTTTCCCTGGGTTCACCACAAGATGTAAACCATTGGTGAGCCTCCAAAACAGGAAGGCCAGATTAGAGTTTGCCAAACAACATCTAAAAAAGCCTTCACAGTTCTGGAACAACATCCTATGGACAGATGAGACCAAGATCAACTTGTACCAGAGTGATGGGAAGAGAAGAGTATGGAGAAGGAAAGGAACTGTTCATGATCCAAAGCATACCACCTCATCTGTGAAGCATGGTGGTGGTAGTGTCATGGCGTAGGCATGTATGGCTGCCAATGGAACTGGTTCTCTTGTATTTATTGATGATGTGACTGCTGACAAAAGCAGCAGGATGAATTCTGAAGTGTGGCAATATTATCTGCTCATATTCAGCAAAATGCTTCAGAACTCATTGGACGGCGCTTCAATCACCTGACCTGAATCCGATTGAGCATGCATTTCACTTGCTGAAGACAAAACTGAAGGGAAAATGCCCCAAGAACAAGCAGGAACTGAAGACAGTTGCAGTAGAGGCCTGGCAGAGCATCACCAGGGATGAAACCCAGCGTCTGGGGATGTCTATGCGTTCCAGACTTCAGGCTGTAATTGACTGCAAAGGATTTGCAACCAAGTATTAAAAAGTGAAAGTTTGATGGATGATTGTTAATCTGTCCCATTACTTTTGGTCCCTTAAAAAGTGGGAGGCACATATACAAACTGTTGTAATTCCTACACCGTTCACCTGATTTGGGTGTAAATACCCTGAAATTAAAGCTGAAAGTCTACAGTTAAAGCACATCTTGTTTGTTTCATTTCAAATCCATTGCGGTGATGTATAGAGCCAAAAATATTAGAATTGTGTAGATGTCCCAATATTTATGGACCTGACTGTATATAGCATGTTGCAGCACATTTGATAAGAGAGGCATTATTAAACCCACAAAAGTAAAATCATTCTGTATATGCAGTAAATCATACTTGGCATACTCACTGTAGAACCTAAGGGGTTAATCCTCTGCATTGTATAAAAAGGCTGTTCAATCCTGACTTCTTTGATCATCTCCTTCTTCCACTGACTCCAACATCTTTCCTGATGTTTACAGAGCCAGGGTATAGGCTGCACATGCTCAGTTTGGTGTGTATTGCTAGAGAGTTTTTTTTTTTTTTGGAAGAGTGCATGTGATCAGCACAGGGCCAATCAGCATTGTCCAGACAAAGAGTCAGGGGTCCTGCATTCTCATAGGACAATTCGTGGGAGAATGAAAACTCCTCCTACAAACTTTAACCACACACTCATAGAAATCACAAGACTTCTATATACTGCTGATTAGAAAAGGTATTTAGCAGTTTATATTTACTAAAATAATTGCATTTCAATGTACTGTGGGAGACCAGATATAGTGAATGCAGGGTCCTGGTTTAGTAACACTTTAAAATGTTTACATTAAATACAACAGCAAATGAAAAGTTCAAAGAACAAAACACCCACACAGTAAGAGGTTGTAGGAGCATGTCAGAAATATCAGAAAATGATGTGAAAGTCATACATTTTTATATCATAGAAAGAAACTTTAAGTGTTTGTAAAGGTAAAAATAAACCCCCTCTCCCCCCAAAAAACAAACAAAGAACAAACATGTTATCCTTACCTGCTCTGTGCAGTGATTTTGCATAGAGCAGCCCTGACCTCCCCCACTGCTCAGTTCCCCCATAGCCAGCTGCTTGCTATGGGGGCACTCATGGAGGCTCATTCCTGAGCCTCCAATGGCTCCCACTGCTGTGTCTGGGCCAGTGAGGAGAGTGAGAGCAGCAATGCTACTCTCAGGCACAGTGGATTGACATTGGGTTTAGGTAAGTATAACGCATTCTGGGAAGGGGAGTGGCACACAGAAGATTTTTTACCTTAATGTATAGAATACATTAAGGTAAAAAACCTTCTGCCTTTAGAAACAAATCTAAATATTAAAATATAATTATCTTAATTGAGAAGCTTGTCTATATACACTGTTCATGTTTTTATCACAACCCCTTATGTTTATGTTATTTAATAACATTAAGACCCCTTTCACACTGGGGCGGTTTCAGGCGCTAAAAATACCGCCTGCAAACCGACCCAAAACAGCCGCTGCTGTTTGTTCAGTGTGAAAGCCCGCATCTTTGGAGCGGTGAAGGAGCGGTCTATTCACCGCTCCTAAACTGCTCCTGCCCATTGAAATCAATGGGGCAGCGCGGCTATACCGCGGCAATACCACGGCTATAGCCGCGCTATGCGAGCGGTTTTAACCCTTTTTCGGATGCCAGCGTGGGTTAAAACCGCACCGCTAGCGGCCGAATACCGCCGCAAAAACGACGGTAAAAATAGCGCTGTTTTACCGCCGACGCCCCCACCGCCCCAGTGTGAAAGGGGCCTAAAGCAGTATTACCAAACCAGCTTTAACCAAAAATGTAATAAAATGCAGTTTACTAATCATTGGATGTGGTGGCTGCATTAGTTTACCTTTTCTTAGGCTTTTCCCCTCTATTTTCACCTGGTGATCTAGCCAGTTTGTATTGTATCTGAGTTTTATTACACTTTGTAGGTAAATATCAAGGGCTTGTCTACACACCAGCTTGCATGCTAAAAACACGTGTACTGTATCACACTGTTTATTTTTATTTTTTTTGACCATACTGTGTTAACATGCGGTATGGTGAGTTGTGCTGTGTAAAAATTGCATACATATTGCATTTTTATACAGCACACACTACCGCATATACACTATATTAACAAAAGTATTGAGACGCCTACCTTTACACGCACATGAACTGTAATGGCATCCCAGTCTTAGTCCATAGGGTTCAATATTGAGTTTTAACCCCTTGCCGCTATAACAGCTTCAACTCTTCTGGGAAGGCTGTCCACAAGGTTTAGGAGTGTGTCTATGGAAACGTTTGACCATTCTTCCAGAGGTGCATTTGTGAGGTCAGTTACTGATGTTGGACGAGAAAGCCTGGTTTACAGTCTCCACTCTAATTCATTCCAAATTTGTTCTATCGGGTTGAGGCCAGTCAAGTTCCTCCACCCCAAACTCACTCATCCATGTCTTTATGGACCTTGCTTTGCTGCACAGCTGGTCCACAGTCATGGTGGAACAGGAAAGGGCCATCCCCAAACTGTTCCCACAAAGTTGGGAGCATGAAATTGTCCAAAATGTCTTGGTATGCGGACGCCTTAGGAGTTTCCTTCACTGGAACTAAAGGGTCAAGCCCAACCCTGAAAAACAATCCCACACCATAATCCCCCCTCCACCAAATGAGTTGGACCAGTGCACAAAGCAAGGTCCATAAAGACATGGAGGAGGGAGTTTGGGGTAAGAGAACTTGACTGGCCTGTACAGAGTCCTGACCTCAACCTGATAGAACACCTTTGGGATGAATTGGAAGCGGAGACTGCGAGCCAGGCCTTCTCATCCAAATGAGCTTCTGGAAGAATGGTCAAATATCCCCATAGACACACTCCTAAACCTTGTGGACACCCTTTCCAGAAGAGTTGAAGCTGTTATAGCTGCAAAGGGTGGGCCAACTTAATATTGAATCCTACGGATTAAGACTGGGATGCCATTAAAGTTTATGTGTGCGTAAAGGCAGGTGTCCCAATACTTTTGGTAATATAGTGTATATGACATGAGCAGAACACCTAAAAACAATTGTTTTCTATGTTTGCTCGCTTTGAACCTGTGGTGATCTATGTGGAGAGACGCAGCTCAATGGACATGGTGTAAAGGAGCCCTTTGTGTCAGGATGTGAAAGGGATAAAATGAGAAAGGTGTAATAAAAGGAAGTATCAGACCACCAGTCCCCCCCCCTTGATAAACAACTAAACAAGTTCAAATCTAGTTGGGTCTACAGGAAGCTGAAGGAGAAATAGGAGTGAGCTGTCAGTGAAGGAGGAGTGGTCCCTCCATAGAGACAATTGAGGAAAAGATACAGATAAGCTTGTTTCATTTTTTTAAATGTGAGTGTGGATTTGAAGTTCAAAATGTGCTTTACACTGAACAAAGAAGAGTGTTTATGTTTATTCCACATTATTAATAAATGAACATCATCAAACATGGGCCAAATTGAAAGTGAGGCTTGGAACACAATGTCTTGGTCTGGGAGAGAGACTTGAAATGCAAAAGTGAAAGTGAGGTTTAGAATACAGGATCATCGTCTGAGAATGAGGCTTGGTACGCAGAAGCATGAGCTTGCTTATTAATCTGACAGTGGGGCTTGGAACGCAGGAGAGTGAGAATGAGGCTTGGAGTGTTAGCATAGCAGGAATAAGGAAGAAAAGAGATAGAAGATCGTAGGAAAAACAGTGTGGGGGAAGATGTGGACACCCTAGATGAGGTACTGGAAAGGTTGGTGATTTATAGCAGGAGTAGCTAGGCACTCACACTAGACTGATGTTTGATTAGTGGGGGTTGCTGCTGCTGTATACAATTATTTGACATTGTCATGTGAGAATCGTGGAGGCTGCCATTGGTGAACACTCTTATTGAGAATGCTGGTTCCCTGGCTGTCAGCTCAAGCTTTAGCTTCAGTGCTTGCTGATTTGATGAAAAATTATAAAGATAAGAAATTTTTTATAGTTTTCTGACACTTAAAGTGATTGTAAACCTCGGACAAGAAATGTGAGCAAAATATATCCCTCTATACTAGTGTGTACTTGTCTCACTCCAGAGCACCAAGTGTCACTTTTGTCAGCTGCTTCCTTCATCTGCTATCAGCATGAGTCCCTTCTGACATGTTATCCTGACACCAAGAGAAAAAAGGTGACAGGGGAGGGAGCTCCAGCTGATTGACAGCCTCAGCTCTGTTCCTGTGTGGAGAGGAGAGGGGGGGGGGTTGTCCCTCCCCTCCAATCAGGTCTCAGATCTCTCCTCACTGAGCTCTGCAGAGTGTAACTTCAACTCTCCTTCCCCGCCTTTTTTTTTTGACAGCTCAGGCAAGCTTTATAAAATGTGGACTTTGGCTGTAGAGAAGAGCGCAGATAAACAGGTACAACTTATGTAGGAGGATTTGTTTAATCACTGTCTATCATCTGAGACCAGTCACTTCACTGGGTATATGGAAGGGTTTACAGTCCTGTCAAATCCTAACTATACTTAAACTTGCTCCCACCCCCATTCTAAGCCTATTCTAACTGCCCTGTAAAGGAAAGATGTATATATGTACCTATTCTGAGGGTGCAGGTGTTCAGATCCCAGCACTGGCTTCAGTATAGAGAAAAGACAGACAAAAAAATGGATGCCCCATAGTAAGCCAATGGGTGACCTCAGTGCCTAGGCTCTGCAGCTATTGTTGGACGATCTCTCCTCTACACTGAAGCCAACCTCTAGAGAGATCATGTGATCAGACCAGAGCACCCTGAGATTAGGTAGGTATCGATATCTTTTCTTTACAGGGTAGTTAGAATGGGGGTCGGAGTATGATTAAAATGGATGTAAACTCACTCTCATCCTCTCTAAACTACAGCCATAGGGGTTATCTATAAGGATATACATGCCTCCTGCATGTATCTTTACCTGTCAAATGTCTCCCCCTCTGTCTGTTATTAGACCCGAAAAACTGCAGATTCTGTGGGTGGGTCTGTTGTCTGGAGCTCGGTGGGTGGAGTCGTGATGTCAGTAGACATCCCACCCACCTCTACACTCCCCTTGGCCAGGCATCCATATTTCTTACACTGAACTTCTGCTGGTCTTGTGGATTATGCCCCATGATCACTAACATCCAGTCAAGAACCAGGAAAGTCACCACATGACTTCAGCATGCCCAATCATGCGGAGGTGTGGAGCAGCCAATCCTGGGAGAGCTGGAGAAGAAAGGGGGGGGGGGTGGGAGTACACAGAATGTCTCTCTCACATTAGTGCATGAGACATGTAAATGACCTGTCACTCACAGCAAGGGGGACAAACCAACATCTATTTCCCTGTCTGACCATTTTTATCTCATTGAAGAAAAGATAAGAGGACTTCTCAGAGCTGGATTAACTATTCATGGCAAGACTGGACACAGATGACATGAAATCTTATACTGTACAAGGTACAAGCCTTAATTAAAAATAAAAAATTGGGTTTATATCCACTTTAAGTATAGTTAGGATTTGACTGAACTACTTTAATTACAGGATTATTATTTTGAGTCTGTGACTAAAAATATTTAAAGGCTTAGTCCACCTTTATTATAATGTTTCATGTTTTATTCATATTTGACATGAAACATGGTCACATTCCAGAGACTCCCACCCACAACCCCCGGCCACTATTATGTACACCTTTCTAGTACCAGGTTGGATCCCCTTTTGCCTTCAGAACTGCCTTAATTCTTTGTGGTGTAGATTATACAAGGTGTTGGAAACATTCCTCAGAGATTTTGGTCCATAGAGACATGATGGCATCACGCAGTTGCTGCAGATTTGTCGGCTGCACATCCATGATGCGAATCTCCCGTTCCACCACATCCCAAAGGTGCTCTATTGGATTGAGATCTGGTGACTGTGGAGACCATTGGAGTACAGTGACCTCATTGTCATGTTCAAGAAACCAGTGGTGAGATGATTTGAGTTTTGTGATATGGTGCATTATCCTGCTGGAAGTAGCCATCAGAAGATGTATACACTGTAGTCCTAAATGGATGGACATGGTCAGTAACAATACTCATGTAGGCTGTGGTGTTTAACCAGTTGCCGCCCGTCCACCGTCAAATGACGGCGGGGCAGTGTGGATTTCGTTCTTGGACACCGTCATATGACAGCGTCCCAGAATGGCCGCTTTTGCGCGCCTGCGGGGGTGCGCAGCGATCACGGCCGCACCGTGTTCTTAGGACATGGCGCAAACCTGATCTCTGTAAAGAGCCACGGCTCTTTAACCATGTGATCGGCTGTGTCCAATCACAGCCAGTCATATGTAAACACAGAGATGCCGGTAATCGGCGCTCCTCGCCTCACACTGACAGAGCGTGTGGCGAGGAGAGCTGATCAGTGGCATCTCCTCGCAGGTGGACATCTACACATGTAATCAGGGTACTGATCATCAGTGTCCTGATTACAATATAGCACCAACAGTGTCGCCAATCAGTGCCCATCGTTGTCCACCAGTGCCACCAATGAGTGCCCACAAGAGCCACCAATCAGTGCCTATTAGTGATGCCCATCAGTGTTGCCCATCAATGCCCATCAGTACCACCCACCAGTGCTGCCTATTAGTGCCCACCAGCGCCACCTATTTGGGCCCACCAGTGCCTCCTATCAGTGGCACCTACCGGTGCCCATAAGTGCGGCATATTAGTGCCTCCTCATCAGTGCCACCTCATCAATGCCCACCAGTTCAGCCTATCAGTGCCGCCTCATCAGCTCACATCAGTGAAGGAGAAAAATTACTTAGTTACAAAATTTACTGACAGAAACTAAGTAAAAAAATTATTATTATTTTTTTCAAAATTTTTGGTCTTTTTTAGTAAAAAATAAAAAACCCAGCAGTGATTAAATACCACCAAACGAAAGCTCTGTTTGTGTGAAGAAAATGATAAAAATTTAATCTGGGTACAGTGTTGTATGACCGCGCCATTGTCATTCAAAGTGCAACAGCGTTGAAAGCTGAAAATTGGTCTGGGCAGGAGGGGTGTAAGTGCCCTGTAGGCAAGTGGTTAAACGATGCTCAATTGGTACTAGGGGGGGCAAAGTGTACCAAGAAAATATCCCCCACACCATTATACCACCAGCCTAAATTATTGATACAAGGCAGGATGGATTCATGCTTTCATGTTGGTTCACCAAATTCTGATCCTACCATCTGAATGTCGCAGCTGAAATTGAGACTCATCAGACCAGGCAAAGTTTTTCCACACTTCTATTGTCCAATTTTGGTGAGACTGTGCGAATTGTAGTCTCAGTTTCCTGTTCTTAGATGACAGGAGTGGCACCCCCTGGGTCAGCAAAGCCAGTGAGACCAGAAAGTGAGAGGAGAGAGACACTGCAGACGGGCACAGTACTGGATTGAGTGAAGACTGAGGTAAGTATTAGGAGTGATGAGGGGGCAATACTTTTATCTAAATATTTTTACCTTAAAGGGGTTGTAAAGGTAAAAAATTTTTCACCTTAATGCATTATTTGCATTAAGGTGAAAAAACTTTTGACAATACCGACGCCCCCAGCCCCCCGTTTTACTTACCTGACACCTCGAATCTCCGCTGCTCGTTCCCGTCATCTCTATTGCAGCTCAGCCTGGTCGCTGATTGGCTGCAGTGGATGGATTGAAAGCAGCGCAGCCATTGGCTCGCGCTGCTGTCAATCACATCCGATGACGCGGCGCGCCGGGGGGCGGGGCCGAGTGATACAGTGAGCGGCTATAGCCGCCGGCTGTATCACGGGAGCGCGCCCGCAAGAACTAACCACCATGCGAGGGAGCTCGCATTAAGGTGGATAGTTCTTGCGGGGAGGAGCTGAAACAGCCGCCGAGGGACCCCAGAAGAGCAGGTTCGGGGCCACTCTGTGCAGAACGAGCTGCACAATGAAGGTAAGTATGATATGTTAGTTATTTTTTAAAAAAAATAAAATTACCTTTACAACCCCTTTAATGCAAAGAATGCATTAAAGGATAAGTTCTCCTTTGGGAACATGTTACATGTTCCACCCATTTTTTAGGGTGGAACTTTTAACATGTTCCCAATGCTGCAGCTGCTGTGCCATTTCCCCCCCCCCCCTCCCCTCCTTGTGACAGCAGTACAGGGAGACATTCCCCAAACCAGCTGTTACTTTTTTAAATCAGCGTAGCCGTGCGGGGCTCCACCCACATGGCTGTGCCAGCTCTGTGTGTCAGAACTACAAGCCCCGACATCCTTCGCGGCTTGTAGTTCTCAATGATAGTTCATTGATTCTTCCAGTCAGATTGTATCTGCTTGCCACGGGATGTATAGGAACACAGATGGCAGATCTGGGAAGACATGCATGGTACCAGCAATCTGCTGATTCCCTGGTGCAATGCTTTAAAGGCTCCAAAAAAAAAAAAAAAAAAGGCTCATTTTTTTTTTTTTCTTTACCTGCAAATGTGCATTTATTTTTTTCCTAAAAAGTGAACTTTTTTATACCTAAAAAATGTTTAGGCTTTAGAACCACTTTAAAGGAGAAAATAAAGAAGGTGACTGACATAGACAGACCTGTCAGAGCCCTGCTCTCCTATATGGGGAGATTGGATAAAAACAGACCCCCTGTCCATTTTTATCCGATCTGATCCACCAGATGGATGGAAAAGAGTCACCATCCGTCTGGATTTGGCAGACAGGATCAGATCGCATAGCAGCGGGTGTCAGCAGACATGTCACTGCTGACATCCGTTGCCCCATAGGGGTGAATGGAGCGTCCGATCAGGTCTGCCTGAAAAACTGACAGGTGGACCTAATCTGAAAATCTGTGTGAAAGGGACCTATGGCTGGCCATACATTATACAATTTTCTTGTACAATTTTCCTTTAGAGTTACAAAAACCATGTAATATATACGGTCAAACCAAACACTTTCAATTTATATGCAATCAGGCCGACACTTGCACTACATAGTTGAAGGTAAATCTAAAGGAAATATCAGTCGCTGCTCTGCTCCTCCGGTGCTCACTGTAGCACCGGGCTGGAGAGGGTGCAGCCATGTGCTGAGAGCTGGAGCCAGCTGTCAATCAAGCAGCTCGGTGGATCCCGACAATATGTTCAGGATTCTTTCAGAGCCTGCTGGAGCAGCTCAGCTGGCAGCGGTCTGTAGCCCGCTGTCAACCAACTGTAAATCACAGGAGTGCAAAAGTAAGGGAAGCAGTGGTGGCTGGTGGGTTTTTCTTTTGAGAGGGCGGAAAACAAGCACCCCCCTCTGGGTGGCTCACGGCACTAACAGCATCCCCATCCCCGGCAGTTGGGCACCTACTGATCTAGGACTGGCAGGCTGTGGTGTCCTCTCCTTCTCCCCCGAGGTGCGGGCAGCGGCTTCCTCCGCCATGTGTCTCCTCTCTGTTCCTCCTAAGCGCTAGGCATCCAATTGGATCGCCTGATGCTTTGGCCAATTGGGAAACAGGTCTCACGACCTGTCTCCTGTTTAACGGGGAGGAACTTTAGTGTGAAAATTCTTTTGCTATCGTCACACAACTGGCCCATCCTTTTTTTTGTAGCCTATTTGAACCTATTACTCTAATCAGGTGCTTCAAACCCCCAACCCCCATTGGAATCCATAGTCTGGCACCCTGATATGTAGATCAGGGGGCCGGACACATGGATAGTGGGGGTGGCGCCCGTGCGCCCTCTCTGGACGGGCCGCCACTGAAGGGAAGTATTGTGAATAAAAAGCTTTTTAATAGTAGACACTTTTTAAATCCATGTTTAGGATTCATTGTTGATATGTTTCTCTTTTCAGCCCCACATGCCTGGAACAATGTGCACCGTAGTGGCACGCTGTCTAAACACTCTGACCCGCAAAAATGTGCATGTGAGACATCTTTCTTCTATAGTGGGCAAGAGCAAACCTGGGGATGATCTCCCAACCTTTCAGTATGTTGGTAAACGATCCAAAAGGAAGGACCGAGTTTTTGTGTGGGGCTTTTCTTACACGGGAGCTTTGGGCATTCCCAGCTTTGTAGTACCCGACACAGGAAGAAAAAAGCCAAAGCAATACCAGCTTACTCCATATAGGTTGGATATGGATGCCAAGGTAAGATGTACCACAGGTTTCTACAGCTAATGACAGAGCTGTTTAAAGAGCCCCTGTCACCGACATTAAAATGTATTAGGTAAAACCACAGGACAAGCAAATATTTTAAATGCTTACTTGCAGTGTTTTCTTCATGTAAAGGTTTTTTTTATTTATTGCAACGTGCCTTTGAATTTGCTAGAAAATGTTACTACCATGGTGGGGTCGATTCCGTAGCACAGCCCCTCACTCCTTGCAAATCATCTTCTGAGAGTGTCAAATTGCTGTCTGTGCTGGCCTAGTTCCTCAGTCCCTCCTCTAGCCCTCCCCTAGGAGGAGCAAAGTAGAACACTATGAGCAATGTTTCTTAACTTTTCTTTCCAGTTAAGGCACCTTTTTAACTGCTTCCGGACCACCCCACATACATTTCCTGTGGCAGGGCGGCCCAGCTGCGCAAAATTACATTCCTGTACGAGATTTCGTGCGCACGGTTAAGGGGGCGGCGCTCCCGCTGTGATTGGACACAGCGGGAGCCAATCTGCGGGTCCGGCGGCCGCGTGGGCAGCAGCGACCAGCCAATCCTTCTCAGGAGAGACAGAGCACACCGCTGATCTGTCAGGGGGTAAAAGAGAGAGATCGTATTTCAGCTAAGCTGAATCATGATCTCTCTTTTCCTCCAGTGAATCCACTCCCCCCATAGTTAGAAAGCACCTCCTAGGGAACACGTTTAACCCTTTGATCGTCCCTGGTGTTAACCACTTCCCTGCCAGTGTCATTTATACATTGATCAGTGCATTTTTTTTTTAGCACTGATCACTGTATTGGTGTCACTGGTCCCAAAAAGTGTCAGACTTGTCTTCCGTAATGTCGTAGTCCTGCTAAAAATCGCAGATCGCCACCATTACCAGTAAAAAAATAAAAAAATGAATAAAAGTCCATAAATCTATTCCGTAGTTTGTAGATGCTATAACTTTTGCACAAACTAATCAGTATCCGCTTATTGGGATTTTTTTAACCAATAATATGTAGCAGAATACTTATTGGCCTAAATTGATGAAGAAATTTGTTTTTTTACAGTTTTTTTTTTTTTTTTTTTGGATATGTATTGTAGCAGAAAGTAAAAAATATTTTTTTTTTTCAAAATTGTTGGTCCTTATTTTGTTTATAGCGCAAAAAATAAAAACCGCAGGGGTGATCAAATACCACCAAAAGAAAGCCCTAGTTGTGGGCAAAAACAGGACATATTTGGGTACAGCGTCGCACAACGGCACAGCTGTCAGTTAAAGTAACGCAGTGCGGTATCACAAAAAATGGCCTGGTCAGGAAGTGGGTAAAACCTTCTGGTGCTGAAGTGGTTAATATTCTGCAAATCTCAAGGCACCCCCATTCTAAAATTTAGAAAATGAAACTAGTAGTTTTACATAATGCAGCAGTGTCCACACATGGGACACCCAACATTAAAGGTGATTTATTTTTATAAGGCCCCTTTCACACTGGGGTGGGGGCAGCGACGGCGGTAAAGCGGCGCTTTACTGTCGTATTTGCGGAGGTATTCGGCAGCTAGCGGGGCGCTCCCCCCCCCCCCCACTAGCGGCCGAGAGAGGGTTAAAACCACAGCAAAGCGCTGCTGCAGCAGCGCTATGCCGGCGGTATAGCTGCGCTGCCCCATTGATTTCAATGGGCAGGAGCGGTATACAAACTGCTCCTTTACCGCTCCAAAGATGGACTGTTTTTTTACCTTCCTGCCAGCGCACCGCTCCAGTGTGAAAGCCCGTCTCGGCCTCTCAGCGAGCCGCTGAGATCCTGAGACGACCGCTCCCCACCCCTCCACAGTTCGGCGCTCCAATGAACGTGGTGGGAGATGAGCAGAGAGCTGTGACTGACACTCTCTGCTCACGGAGCTCTGAAAACCCAGTGAACGGCGATGTTCGAGTGCAGAGGCACGGGGGGGACAAATGCAGCATCGGACCGATTCGTTATTTTAACTGACAATTGCTTGATCATGAGACGCTGTACCCAAATAAAACTGATGTCTTTTTTTGCCCCACAAATAGAGCTTTATTTTGGTGGTATTTGATCACCTTTGGTGGTATTTGATCACTGCGGTTTTTATTTTTTGTGCTATAAACAAAAAAAGACAAACAATTAAAAAAATATATATATATTTTTAAAATCTAATTTCTTCATCAATTTAGGCCAGTATGTATTCAACATATTTTTGGTAAAAAAACAATAAGCATATATTGATTGGTTTGCGCAAAAGTTATAGCATCTACAAGCTATGGGATATTTTTATGGAATTTTTATTTATTTATTTTTTACTAGTAATGGCAGCGATCCTTTTTTTTTTTTTTTTTTTTTGCGGGACTGCGTCATTGCGGTCGACAAATCGGACACCTAACTGACACTTTTGACGCTTTTTGGGGACCAGTGACACTGAATGATCAAAGTTAAAAATATGCACTGTTACTGTACTAATGACACAGGCAGGGAAGGGGTTAAAATCTTGGCAATCAAAGGGTTAAGTTTGCTCCTAGGGAGTGCTTTATAACTGTGTGGTGTTGCTGTGACTGGATAAAGACAGAGATTACAGAATCTCCATTTTCTTCCCTGTCAGAACAGCGATCTGCCTTGTTTATATAGGCAGATCGCCGTTCTGCCTCACTGGGGAACGATCACGGGTGGCCGGCGGACATCTGGTCCCCCGAACCCGCTGATTGGCATCTCCTGTGCCTCCAGCAGCACTTGCACTCCACCCAGTGGCTATTGCATGATTTTGTGCAATAGAGCCGAACTGCCGCGGTAAATATGCAGTAGGTAGGCAGTAATAATCACTGCAGGAGACATAACTCCTAGAGAGTGACAAGATATACCTTCAATAATCCATAGTTCTTTCTAAATGATGTGACCATTACCATCAAGGTCAAATGATGGCATTGAGCTTCTCCAAAGAATTACCTGTAATCTAAAATAAATAGGATTGTGTAACCCAGGTGCAAGATGGCAGCACCTTCATTGTAGCCTTGTTAGAGAGGGGCAGTAAGGGAACCTACTGCTGCAAGATATCCCTTTGTACTATATAACACATTGATGTTATATGACACCAGGGAGCCATAATGTTCAGCATACAGTGGGGAGAATAATTATTTGATCCCCTGCAGATTTTGTAAGTTTTCCCACTTACAAAGAAATGAAGGGTCTATCATTTTTATCATAGGTGTATTTTAAATGATGGAGACAGAATATCAACCAAAAATCCAGAAAAAACACATAAAACAAATGCTATAAATTAAGTTCAGTGAGTAAAATAAGTATTTGATCCCCAAGCAAACCATGACTTAATATTTGGTAGAGAAACCCTTGTTGCAAATACAGAGGTAAGACGTTTCTGGTTTGCACACATGTCAGGAGGGATTTTGGACCACTTTTCTTTACAGATCTTCTCTAAATCCTTAAGGTTTTTTTGGCTGTCTCTTGGCAACACAAAGTTTAAGCTCCCTCCCATACATTTTCTATAGGATTAAGGTCTGGAGACCGGTAGGCCACTCCATGACCCTAATATGCTGCTTCTTGAGCCACTCCTTTGTTGCCTTGGTGGTATGTTTTGGGTCATTGTCATGCTGGAAGACCCATCCATGACCCATCTTCAGTGTTCTGGCTGAGGGAAGAAGGTTCTCATCCAAGATTTTACAATACATGGCGCCGTCCATTGGCCCGTCAATGCGGCAAAGTTGGTCTGTACCTTCAGCAGAGAAACAGCCACAAAGCATCATGTTTCCACCTCCTGTGCTTGACTGTAGGAAGGGTGTTCTTAAGGTCATAGTCAGCATTTTTCTTCCTCCAAACATGGTGAGAACCTTCTTCCCTCAGCCACAACACTGAAGATACTAGTACTGTAAGATGATTCAACCCATGCCACCACTCAAAGCTGAAATATTAGTTCTTGATGGAGTTGACTGGTGTTTTACTTTAAGAATAACTGGTTGCTTTGACTATTTATATTTTTTCATAGATTTCATCTGCATCCTGTGGGTATGGATTTACCCTATTATCTTCTAGGACAACAGATGTCACAAAAGTTTGGGGAATGGGACTAAATAAGGATTCCCAGATTGGCTTTCACAGGAGCAGGCGAGATAGAAGTAAGGATACTATCTGCTTGAAAAAAATAACGGATTGCATGTATAACTGCATGTTGTGGTAAAGCAGATGAACATTTGCAGATGGCATTTGCTCCTTGAGGACATGTTTTCTTCCCTGACCTTGAGTGAAGTTAAACTTTTGCGATCCTGGGAACGAATCAAGCTAGTATGCTCAATGTCAGGAAGAAATCCTGTCCACCTGTGAGGCTAAAGTCTTATTTTAAAAGGTTGAACGTGATTGAACTAAATATTACTGTGTATTGCTGATAACCAGAAAAGAGAGAGCTATGGGACTGAATGTCCCTCCTTTTTGTGTAGGTGGATATTTGAGTTCGAACTCAAAATGTAGTTTTAAATAAAACAAATTTGTTGTTAATATATTGTGCACAAGTACGTATGTTATAGAAATGTAATCTTCTCCCACTATGCTACATGTATTTTTTTCACTTATGTATTATGTTTGTTCATAGCAAAGGGTTATGAGCACATCTTGGAACCATCACCGGTACCTCTGCCTTTGGACAAGCCACAGGAAACTCGAGTTTTGCAGGTGTCGTGTGGCAGGGCACATTCTCTCATCCTAACAGATAATGAAGGAGGTATATAACCCAACAGTGAGGCATTTCTGTAATTCTTTTTTACTCTGCATTTATAGATACATAGAAGCAGACTCCCAATACTGTTTTGCTTCTGTATGTGTATACTTTAAAATAATAAAAAGCAATGGCTGTGCTAAAATAAGAGAGTTCAGTCAGTTTACCTTAGTCGAACTAAAGGCAAAACGTTTTTTTTTTCTATTTTGGAGAGAGGGTTATAGCCCCTGTCAGTAGTTTTCCCAAACCAGGAAGTGAGAGGCAATCTTTCCAAGTGAAGGAATACCTGGTTGTCAGCAAGGTCACCAGAACTAATGTCCCCATTGGAAGATTACTGTGCTGGGGAGAACCCAAATGTAGGATTTTCTTCCACATTCAGTTTTGGTGGTAACAGTAAACATGACAAATAGAGAGGGTGAATCTCCATAATGGGGGAATAGACAGTAATGAAAACCTGACAGGTGTTCTAATCTCTTTCCATTCTATCAAAAAAAATTATTCTTTAGGGTAGGTTCCCATTGGAGGCGGGTTTAAAATCGCGCAAGTTCAGCTGAACTGCCACGATTTCAAACCCGCATTTTATTGCGAGTTTGGGGGCGATTTGAAAGACTTCTGTGCTGGTTCATGCACAGATGTCTATTGAAATCGCCCCCGAAGTTGCCAAAAGTAGTGCAGAAACTATTTTTGGAAATCGGTGCGGTGCTGCAAAGTTCAGCAGTGCCTGAATGATTTATTAAGCATGTAATCTGGGCTCCCAGTACTCAAGATTTCATTTTTACATTTTTCTTTCAATCCCTTTTTTTTTTTTTATTGAATTCAATGTGAACCATTAAACTAACAGCACAGTGGCTTAGTAGTTAGCACTCCTTTCTTGCAGTGCTAGGGTCCTCGTTTCAACTCCGGTTTCCTCCCACACTCTGAAGACATGCTGGTAGGTTAATTGGCTCCTGTCTAAATTGGCACTAGTATGTGGATTTACCCATGTAAGGTAGGGACCCTAAGCTGGCCATAGACTATGCGAATTAGCTCAGTGGTTGGCTCTGCTGGCACCGCTCCATTCCACAAAAGTCAATCGTTTTGATCAACTTATGATCCTTATTTAGTTGACCGCAAAGCCCTTTTTTTGATAGGAATGTACTGAGTATGCATGCAAAGTTAAATGAAACAAGTATCCACAAAACAACCTTGTTTAATTCATATAATGGATTTGGACAAAATGTAATAACTCAGAATATGTGTTGTTAAGTTTAAATGAATGCGTTTTTTTTACCTTGAAATTAAAGCATTGTCAGTAATGTGAAATGAATGCTTTGTTGTTTTAATTCAAAACAAATTATTAGAATTTTCAATTACTATTGGTGGTGTTTTATTTCAGAGTAGATGTTACAGTTGGATAAACACTTTAAATCACTGAACTGTATTTAATGAAAGTGCCAAGATTTCATATGATCTATTGTTCCAGTTTTCAGCATTGGGAACAATTCATATGGCCAGTGCGCAAGGCGAGTTATTGAAGGAGAGATTTATAGGTAAGAAATATTGAGCAGATGACCTTGTTATGACATGGATCCCTCTCTCCCTTGCTCTAGAAACTGGAAGGGGATTTATGAAAGCCCTCAGGCTTTCACACTGGAGTGAATGGAGCAGCTGTTTTAGGGCGGTTTGCAGGCGCTATTTTTAACGCTATAACGCCTGCAAAAAGCTCCAGTGTGAAAGATGTCCATAATTGCACACACTCAAATGGAACCCAATGATTGTTGGAAAGTGTAAAATCCCTCTGTCATGCTGTCAATATGTAAAAAATTACTTTTGTTGTTACTTTTGGAAATTAAAAATCTTTGTTTGATATTCTCAATTCCAAACACTTTAGGGGGGAATTAAAAAGTGTCTGAGACAAACTCGGTCTCAACTAGAACGCAGCCAACCCGCTATTACATTTTCATTTTCCAAGTTGTGGAAAAAATGAATGATAGAAGCTGATTGGTTTTTATAGGCAAGGACACCAGTTAACATGGAATTTTTCTCAGACACTTTAATTACTCCCCCTGTTCATATAACGGACATAATAAAATAAAATATCTGCCTTTATATCTTTTGTTCATCAGAATTGCAATTTGCCTAAAAAAAATGTTCATACATAATTTTAGGCAATAGATTTGAGAACAGATTGGGTGGCTCCATCTTAACCTGGTGGAACAAAAATGCTCTTTAGTCCTTTTCTTTGAAGGGCATTTTTGCCTTTGGCACAACTTTAGCCATTTACCCTGAGTTCCCAGGAGGCGTGTACTCAGTTCTCTACAAACCCTCACCAAATCTAGATTACATTGTACATTAGTATTCTAAATTCAGTAGATGCCAGCTTCACAAGGAAGGTCCCATAGACTACAATTTCTCATTATTTTCCTACAACCTTTTGTTCTGGTGGAGGTGACCCAAGAGTCTCCTTTTATACTTCTGTGGGATTTTTTGTACCTTCCATACATAGGAGGATTTCAGGTTGCTTAGTGTCTTTGTTCCTAGGTTCATTGTCTATAGCGCCAGTATCTACTGTCTCCATATTTATTTACGAAAAGCATTTAAAAGTAAGTTAAAAAAAAAAAAAAAAAAAAAAAAAACCTAATGGGTTTAACTTTCTTTTGCTATAGATTCTAGAACACAACATACATAAGTTTGATGTCTGAAGGAAAATATTTTAAGCTTTTCAGACCCTAGCTTGGTTTGATTTCTGTATCCTTTAATCTTTCAGTATTAGAATCTGCATATTCTTACACTTATGTGTCATGTGTACATTAAAGCAGACCTCAAGAAAAGGCTGCTCAAATCCCCAAGTTCCACAAGTTCTGGTCATGTGACCAAAAGCGTTTGCATTTTGTCATGATCTCTGCGGAAGGGAGGAGACACAGTTCAGATTGGCCAATTCTACCATTCCCCAGCATTTTTGTAATAGAACATAACTTAAATGCTATTCCTCAAAATAAGTTCCATAACTGATCGAGCGGCTGATGGGACTTTCCTATTAAAGTGAATACATTTAGGGACATGCATGTGGTAGGGCTGGAGAGCAGGAAAAAGAAGGTTTTGGAAGGAGTGGGTCCTGAGAAGAGAAAGTGCATTAAAAAAATATATATAATATATGTATATACGTGTATGTATGTATGTATGTATATATGTGTGTGTGTGTGTGTATGTATGTATATATGTATGTAAGCATGTGTATAAATTAGTATTAAAGCAAATGTTTTGATTTTTTTTTTTTGCATTTGTTGGAAGAAAGCTGCATGGATGCAGCATGCAGCCCAACCAATGTAAATACAACTCCTGAAAACGTTTTTCTTTTTTTCTCTCTAAGTGAAAGCCAGTTGGTGCACAGAGTAAGACCATTGGCGAGCAGAGTTGTCCAGGTAACATTAAAAAAATATATAAATGAATAACTAGACATTTTTTAAATTTATCTAAAAAATAACTGACTGGCATTCTAACAATGTGTGTGTTTCCCCACTCTGTGCCTTCACTTGTCTGCCTTTAATTATTACCTTTTGTGTTTGCAGGTAGTATGTGGTCAAGATCACAGTCTCTTCAGGACCGAGCTAGGAGAGGTGTATGCGTGTGGTTGGGGAGCTGATGGCCAAACAGGTCTGTCAGATTTGTTTCCAAATGGGCTCACTGAATTACAAGAAATGATGTGCTTACAGCTGTCAGCCTTATTAAATATGACATTGCAAAATTACAGCCAGATTTCCGTGACGAACTTTAATTGTACTGATGTACTGTACACTAAGACTAGGGAGATTCAGTTGTCTAATGCCTCCTCTTGTTAATGCAATGCATATTTGGGGGTGAGTCTCTTGTGAAACACAACTTGTATATAGCCTTGGGGAACATTCTATAAAGGATAGACGGTAAACCTCTCTCACTATCGCTAAGCTGTTCTTGTTGAAGGCAGAAAGTGGTGATTAGTCACTTATTCCCCCACCATAGCCTTCCATAAGTGCATGCTGTGAACATTGGAGAAGCAGGGAAGGCATTGTTGGCAAAGAATGGCATTGGATAAACATACATGTTTGTGATGTAAATGTAACAGGCATAACTTTAGTAATTAGTTTAGTGCACACATGGTAACAAATCTTTCTTTTTTTTTTTTCCCCTTTTATATTTTCTGTCCCATGGGTGGAAGAAGGACATGCTCTGTAAATTTAAAGGAAGGAAGCAGATCTTGTGTGAAGTTTCCATATATGAACACTGTAGACATGTCAGTCAACTGCATTAGCTGTAAAGCTAAACCTTAGGGCCCCCACTTTAGCACCTATGTCTCCCATTCGGTGTGTTCCACCAACGGTGCAGGTTGGGCTAGGAGTCCGCTCTGACTCCATGTAATCCACAGAACAAGTAGAGAAAAATCTCAGCCACTGCACACCATACAAGCCCAGCATATGTATAATAGGTGATGATAACACCCAGCCTAACTTCATCCAGGCCATGCCCCCTGACATGTTTCACCCCATCCATGGGGCTTAGTCACCTCCATGACTAAGCCCTGTTGGTGGGGCAAAACCTGACAGGATGGATGGAGTTAGGCTTTGTGTTATTATCACCTATTATACATATGCTGGGCTTGTATAGTGTGCGGTGCCTGAGATTTCTCTCTATTTGTACCTGCATTAGCTATTTCAACTCAGGGAAGACTAGATTTCTGGTTACTGCACAGCTCCCTAAATCATATATTAAAACTGTGATCATAATATAAATCATGATAAATTATACCAAAGTTACTGTCAATCTCTATATAAACACAGCACCAACACTGGGACATTGCATATATGGTATCATGGACCTGCTGTGCTAGTGTGCTTCCTAAATGCTAATCCTTCCTGTAAAGTGCCATTTTGAAGGCTCCCAGGAGGTGATGTTTACACAGTGCAAACAAAGGAATTCTCACAGGGTTGGTTAAACTAGAGAATAGGCTGGTGTTGTCTGTGGAATTGGGCAAATGATTGATGTATACACAGAGATACTGTATATATCGTCTACCTTTTATGTAAAAAATAAAACAAATCTATAAAGAGTACACTGTCAGGTAATGGGTTTGTATTTTATCATGTTTTGCTAGGCCTTGGTCATTACAACATCTGCAGTGTTCCTACAAAGTTGTCTGGGGATTTGGCTGATGTGAATGTTGTCCATTTGGCAACCTATGGAGATTGCTGTCTGGCTGTATCAGAAGAGGGCCAGGTGTATGGCTGGGGAAATTCGGAGTACTTACAGTTTGCATCCATCACTGACCTTACACAGGTAAGATACAAGTTTTGTCAGGGCTGTATTTTCATTATGAGGATTTTATTGTTTACAGGACGTAAATGGATAGCTGTTTATTACCTTACAAAGTCTTCTGTAAGCAATTTTAAGGGATGATGCATTTGTTGTACTATAAATAGTCAGAAAAACCTGTTCAGCATGCGGAATTAATTTATCTTACCAACACATTTACATCAGTAAAAATAATCTTATTTGTGTGCACTCTAAATTTAAAACCTAGTTAAATCTGTATGCAAATGTCTCTTCAACAAACGCAGGCCAGTCCATAAGTCGATACATTACTGTGCTCCACATTCCAGTAGAGGGCTCTTTTGCATAAACAGGTGCAGTAGCTGCACCCTTTTTATTTTGTGGTTGCTGAGGTCAGAGTGTCGATTGCCCATTAGCAGAAAAACTCAAATGGGTTATAGATTGGAAACCTGCCACTATTCTCTACTTAAGACACATACTGTGACATCCTTATAACAAAGGCAGAAAGAACTTTCAACCGCAATAGAGAAATACAGAAACACCCTTTCATATTTGGAGTTGAAAGAAGGGAATGTCAAGGAATAATTTCTAGTGACATATATAGACTTCTGTCAAATCTAAACAAGCCTGTTCTGTTATATAAAGTTTCTTGGCATACAGATTGTGATATCTACAGTAAACGCATGTGGATGACATAATATTTTGCATGTTTAGTGCTATGAGGATGATCGGGTTCAGTGCTGTAACTGTTTTATTAGAATAAGGAGAATAGAGTGAAGAAATTTTATTATTATTATTATTATTATACAGGAGTTATATGGCGCCGACCGTTTAAGCAGTGCTTTACAATATAATATCTTAGAGAATCAGATCCATGGTGTAGTTAAAAATGGCTTGCCAGCTCCTCCACGCACCACTCTATGTCCAGAATAGATCTAATTCTCATCTTCAGTTCTCTCCTTCTCAGATTGCAGGATGCTGGTCTCTCATCAAGAGTGCTCTCGGATCATATTCCTTGTTGGGCCACATTAAAACAGCATCATGATCGCCCTCCAGCTCTATGGCGGTTAAACCCTTTCTGGCTTACACTACTACCTGAGGACGATGATGTCACGGTAGACTGGGGAAATTTTTTCCAGATAATGATGAGACGGCCTCACCGAATATAGTTTGGGATACTTTTAACACCCATATTAGGTCCACACTTGCTACGCGCATAAATAGATTAAAAAGAACCTTGGAGTTAGACATGCAACAGGTGACCGCTGACTTGCTATCTGCAGAGAGCATTCTTAGATGATCTCACTGAAGATGGGGCAAACAGTCTTAAATTGCACTCTAGGATAGTTACGCAACTGAAATATAAAAAGTCTAAACATAAACTGTTCTTTCATAAACAAAAATTATTTGAACATGGGGAAAGAGTCTGTAAACTTTTAGCTTACCTGGTGCACTGTGAGGAGAGACCACCGATGGTGATCTCCCTCCAATCCAGTGGAAATAAACTAGTGACTGACCCCGGCCGAGTTACTGCACTTTTTGGGGACTTTTTCGCCACACTGTACACGTCCACGGTTTTGGATGAAGATAAAACCATGGAAGCTTTCCTCAATGAGGTACAGATTCCTCGACTAACCGAACAACAAATGACAGAGTTAAAAAAGCCATTAACAGCAGTAGAGATAGCTGAAGCCATAGCTAAATTCCCCTGATCTAAATCACCGGACTCCGACAATCAGCCTCCCTATTGTACTGTTCTCTACATACGCGGAATTTCTATTCCTTAAACTCCTAAGGCTATACAATCATATTTTTGAAGATAGAGCTAGATTTTTACATTTTCTGTGCCCCAAATGGACACACTCAACAGGAAACCCCTTTCTTGCAACCATGGGGGGTGTGAGAGGTGCAGAGGCAGCAGTACCACGAACATCAATACTATATCACTATAGGCGCTTATGGGACGTCGTAACAGATAAACTTTAAACTACCACAGACACACAACCACAGTCCGCTATGGCACAACATGACTCTCCCTGAATTTAAATCTATTCCAGACTCTGAGATATGAAGCTCTAGGGGAATTTTTTACCTGTCCCACCTAACTCTTTATGGCGAAATAAAACTTTTTGACAAACTTGGGTATTAGTTCAAGCTACCGAGTCACATGCTCTTTAGATACCTACAGATCCGACACGCCTTCAGAGCACAGTTCCCCCAACTAGACAATAATCCTCTAATGGAAGTGATAAGAAGCTCTGACCCTAAGAAACTAATTTCTATCTTCTACAGTATGTTGCTACTACCTCCATCTTCCACATCGGCATATGAGCTGAAGGCCAGATGGGAGGTGGACGTGGGGGCAACAGAGGATAAGGAATGGAATGATGCCCAGGACGCATGTAAGCTAGTCTTCCCCCAAACTTTTTGATCACATCACACAGATCTATATACTCCACCGTTCTTATCTCACTCCTCTTAAAATATCCAGGTACAAACAAGACAAACTGCTCTTTGCCCAATGTGTAATCAGGAAACCGGCACATTTTATCACTTTGGCGCTGCCCTAGAGTACAAGGCTACTGCACACAAGTTGTACAATTCCTATACGATATAATGGGCTCCCCTCTTACACTGCACCCCGAACCTTGCCTGCTGGGGATATACCCAGAGCCAGAAATGAACAAATTCACTAAAATATTTCTAAATGAAACACTTTTTTCTGAACGGAAAGTCCTGGCAAGGCAATGGATGAGAACTGATTCTGCGGAGTTCAGTACATGGGTAACAGAAGTGAATAATAGCTTACCGTATAAAACATACAAGCACAGAGGATTCCCGTCAAAATTTAATAAAATTTGGGATAGGTGGCTACAAGCTGCAGAAACCGTCAGTTAGCAAGGCGAACCTTCCATTTCGTACCTAAATACTGCCCTCCACCAGCATTTTTGCTATTTAATGGAAACTGAGTGATGAGGACACATATGTCAACAATGTACCATGATTATTATTAATATCTTTTCTGTTATATGTGTAAATGCGTGTCTCAGCATCTAGTATAATATATAAGAGACATCTGTTAAGAGATAACCGTTAGTAAGATCGTCAATGCATATTTGACATTTCTAATGCATATATTCTATTTGTAAATTAAAAATATGTTCGAATGGAAAAAAAAAAATGGCTTGCCACAAAAGCTGTTAGTCTTACACAAAGTTCTGAACATATTTTTGTTTCTTGCACTGACCCTTATGTAGGTCAATATTCCTCGGCGCCTACCATTTCAGCATGTTGGGAAGGTGAAGCAGGTGGCGTGCGGTGGAACAAGCTGTGCTCTATTAAATGGTAAGTGTAAAGCTTCACTTCTTATCATTTTGATGGGTTATGTTGTTTTTTTTTTTAATACAAGTGGCATTCCATTTAAGGACATTTTCAAACAAAAATGTCAACTGGAAGTGAGCTGTCTGTATGGGGTAATCATTTTTTTAAAAGCCGTCCATGCTGTAAATGAGAATTTTTACACTTTATAAAACAATCTGGACAGGGTAAAATATTTTTTGTGCCAACATACACTCTGTGGGGATTAACAGAGTAGTACAAGCACATGCTTTGTCTGATTTTTATTTATTACCTATTGTGCAGAAACCCTGGGACAACTTTGCGTCTGAAATGTCTGTGGCTTGAGTGGATAAAAATGACCAAACTGTCCGTAGATGTGGAATGCAGGCACCAAGAGCTGTCTGTATGTACTGTTGCATACTGTGCACTGCACCCCTAGGAGCCCCAGAGCCCAAGGCACACTGATATGTTGCTATTTTAAGGTCAAGCTTGGGTCCACCCCTCACCCCTTCCACAGCTCACTATTGGTTAGTAAGGTTATCATGGACTGCTATTGAGGGTTAGAAATAGGTTGGCCCCTCTCTCCAAGTTTGACATAGTATTTTTATGATAGAGCTTGCATGAGTCACAGTCCTTAGGGCACTCTGCTACTGTTTGGTAAACTCACTTTTGCCTGAATTGCTTTGACCCGTACTAGTGCCATGGACTTTCTATTTCTTTTTGCCAGATTCAAGTGCTGCATACTCTTTCTCTTTAAGAGTTTTTGATAAATATGTAGGAGCTTGGCTAAAAATATCTGCAAATGTTTGCACAAGAAGAAAATGCATTATACTGAAATCCTTTCAAGGACATAGTTTGTTTTGTTAGAGGTAACTGGTAGTGTTAAACATATTTCATTCATATTGGTTCTTCTTTTAGATGATGGCAATGTTTTTGTTTGGGGTTACGGAATACTGGGAAAAGGGCCCACATTTCTGGAGTCAGCTGTCCCTGAGATGATTCCTCCAACACTATTTGGTCAGAATGACTACAACACAACTATCAAAGTCTTGAAGATCTTTTCAGGGCTTGGCCATTTTGCTGCTTTAACAAGTAAGTATCACCAGGAAAGGTTTGTAAGAAAGGGCTTTCTAGACATTAGAACATACACTGATCAGCCATAACTTTATGACCACTGACAGGTTAAGTCACACGTGTCAAACACAAGGCCTCCAGGCCATTTCATGTGGCTCTCGCGCCTCTCCTGCAGCTGCTATAGTGCCCTCATCTCCCACCTCGTCTCAGCAACTGACAGCAGAGATGATGGACAGAACTCCTCCGCCAGATCTTGCACCTCTCTGTGCAGCCCCAGCACCCCCTTGTGTGGCTGCGGAGAGGGTTGTCTTCCCCTCCCCCCTTCTCAGCAGTTGGCAGCAGAGAGAAGGACAGAACTCCTCCTACAGATCCTGCACCTCTGTGTGCAGCCCCAGCACCCCCTTGTCTCCACCTCCCCTAGTCTCAGCACTCAGAAGACTCCTACAGTTGACTCTAGCCCTCTTCCGGTCCTCCTCCAGACCCTGCACATTTGGCATCCCAGCTCCACCCCCAGCTTTTTCCCGGCAGCAGGTGGGCTGTGTACTGTGATATAAGAGATGGTAGAGGACTCTTGGCTTCTGATGATTGGGGGGGGGGGGGGGGGGGGTTCTGGGCATCTGCTTATAATTGTTATGATAATAACAGTTAAATAGAGGTTCGCATACCGCTGGTATCATCCATAAGTAACATTTTATTGGACACTGCTCAGACAGAACATGGCTCTGCCATGATGTTTTTTTGTCTGAGCAGTCTCCAATAAAGTTTCTTGTGGCTAAAACCAGCGGTGTGCGACCCTCTTTTTCAGACTTGCATCATCTTCTACAGTAATGTGAGTGGGCTCTGTGCTGGTCTGCACCTGCTCTTCACAGTTTAAGTCTTAAGTTATCACTAAAACCAGTAATAATTGAATGCAGAGGCAATTATTTATTATGATAAAGAGTAGATATATTTATATAGTCTTACAGATATAACCTGCCCTTTGAGGACAACCATAATGCTGATGCGCCCCCCCCCCCCCATGAAATTAAGTTTCATACCCCTGGGTTAAGTGAAGAACACTGAATATCTGGTTACAATGGTATCTGAATGGTGGTGGGATATAGTAGGCAGCTGGTAAGCATGTTGTCCCTGAAGTTAATGTGTTGAAAGCAGAAAAAATGGGCATCGCAGTTTGTGGTGTACGGGACTATATAGCTGCAGAGCATTCAGTGTGTCCATGCTGACCAGTGTCCACGGCCAAAAGCACCTACAATGGGCATGTGGGTATCAGAACTGGACCACAGAGCAATGGAAGAGGGTGGCCTGGTCTGACGAATCATGTGTTCTTTTTTCAATCAATTCCCCTTTATTATTTTGTATGGAAACAACAATATTTATAACACAGTCAAAACCACAAAAACAAAATTACCCCAAACCAAACCCAAAAAAAAATGTTTTCTTTTACATAATGTGGTTGGCGGGTGCGTGCATGTCACTTGCCTGGGAAGAGATTGCACCAAGATGCAGTATGATAAGAAGACAAGCACGCTGAGGCAGTGTAATGTTTTGGGCAATGTTCTCCTTGGAAACCTTGGATCCTGCCATTCATGTGGATGTTAGTTGACACGTACCACCTACTTAACCACATCCCGCCCGGCCTATAGCAGAATGACAGCTGGGGGATCAGTTATCCTGACTAGGCATCATATGACGTCCAGCAGGATAAGCCGCTCACGCGCTCCCCCAGCGGTGCACAGAGTGGCGTTTGGTGGTGTGGCATGTGGGAGCTATGACATAGGCTCTTTACTACGTGATCAGCAGTGACTAATCACAGCGGTAACCAAGTGCGGGTAATCGTCTTTCCTCAGTTCGAGCTGACAAGGCGCGAGTAGAGGAGAACGATCAGCAGCTCTCCTGACAGGGGTGGTCTGTGCTGATAATCAGCACAGCCCCCATCAGAGGTGCCTATACCAAATGCTACTCAGTGCCACCTTATCAGTGCCCATCAGTGAAGGAGAAAACATACCTATTTACAAAATTTTATAACGGAAACGAAGAAAAACTTTTTTTTTTCAAAAATGTTGGTCTTTTGTTTTGTTTTAATTTGTGTAGCAAAAAATAAAATTCCCAGTGGTGATCAAATACCACCAAAAGAAAGCTCTATTTGTGGGGAAAAAAATGATAAAATTATTTGGGTACAGTGTTGCATGACCGTGCAATTGTCATTCAAACTGTGACAGTGCTGAAAGCTGAAAATTGTCCTGGGCAGGAAGGGGGTAAAAGTGCCCGGTATTGAAGTGGTTAAACATTGTTGCTGACCAAGTGCACCCCTTCATGTAAACCATATTCCCTGATGGCACTGGCCTTTTTCAGCAAGATGATGCACACTGCCAACCTGCAAAAATGGTTCAAGAATGGTTTGAGGTGTTGACTTGGCCTCCTAACTCTCCTGATCTAAATTCAATCAAGCATCTGTGTGATGTGCTGGAAAAACAAGTCTAATATATGCATGCCCCACCTCGCAACTTAAAGGATCTGCTACTGAAAGCTCGGTGCCAGATACTACAGCATACCTTCCAGTGGCATGCATGCCTCGGTGGGTGGTCAGTAAAGTTGTGGCTGATTGGTGTATATCTATAGACCCATACTGGGAGCTTAAAGCTCAAATCCAGCCCCCCCCTAATGCTCGGACTTTCACATTACCTTCCAGTAGGGTTTTACAGGGCCAGCTCCTAAACATTTACTACTTTTTATGAATAATAAATACAGATCGTTTCTAAACCTTATTTTTGACCATACTAACCTGTCACTATACAGTATGCACTCTTGTTGCAAATGATGTAAGCTAGTGAAATTGTGTTTTTCTTTAACTCTTGTAATATAAGATTAAAGAATGGTACTTTATGATTTCAAATGAATTCAGTGTTTTCATCTGATATTGGTCAATTTTATTTTCAATTTATTCACAGATGTCGGAGAACTTTTTGTTTGGGGTAAAAACTTGAGAGGCTGTTTAGGTACTGGAAGGTTGGAAGATCAGTATTTTCCATGGCGGGTAAGATAACATAATAGGTGTCTAGATTTTGTGGATATATACAAAGCTATCTGGAACAACTTAGAATTGATTTTTGATTGTTGATTTTCTCTTTCACTCTATTTTGCCATTTTTTGGTCTTTGTGTACAAAAAAAAATAGAAAAACAACTTTGGATTTAAAGGTAATGCTCTTTGATACCTAATTTCTATTTTATAGATTTTATTGGCTACCAACCCATAATCTATATCCAGCACCACATAGGTAGCATGTAGTGCTTTGGATCACCATTTCATGATGTGCCATTAAAAAAGTGTGGATTCCCCCCTTTTCAAAGTGTGCATTTTACTTTAAAGTGTTTGTAAACCCTTACGTATACCCAGTGAAGTGACTGGCCTCAGGTGATACACAGAGATGAAACCAATCCTCTTACATAAGTTGTACTCGTTTTATCTGCAGACCTCTTTTCTCTACAGCAATTCACGGTCCAGAATTGTTAAAGCTTGTCTGAGCTGTCAGAAAAAAAGGGGACAGAGAGCTGAAATTACACACTGCAGAGCTCCTTGAGGAGAGCTTTGAAAACCAATTGGAGGGAAGGGACACACCCCCTTCACACAGCACACAGGAACAGAGCTGTGGCTGCCAATCAGCTGAAGATCCCTCTCCTATCACAGTTTCTCTTGGTGTCAGGGAAACCTGTCAGAAGTGATTTATGCAGATAGCAGAGGAATGAGGCAGCGGACAGAAATTACACTTGAATGTCATGTCAATGTGCTCTGAATTGAGACAAGAACACACTATAGAGGGATATGCTTTGTTCCTATTTTAATCCTAAAGTTTACAACCACTTTACTGTCAGCATTAATACAGTTGTTGGGACTTCTCCTTTTGAAGTATTGTTTGCTGTAGTAAGCATTTAATGGCAGATCTGACTGCAGAGCTTCTTTAGGCTGGCTGACAGCAGAAAAGAGGACAGAACTCCTTCGCCAGATCTTGCACTTCTCTGTGCAGCCCCAGCACCCCCTTGTATGGCTGTGGAGAGGGTTGTCTTCCCCTCCCCCCTTTTTTGGCAGTTGGCAGCAGAGAGAAGGACAGAACTCCTCCTACAGACCTTGCACCCCCTTGTCTACGCCTCTCCTAGTCTCAGCATTCAGATGACTCCTACAGTTGACTCTAGCCCTCTTCTGGTCCTCCTCCAGACCCTGCACGTTTGGCATCCCAGCTCCACCCCAAGCTTTTTCCCAGCATGGGCTGTGCACTGTGATATAAGAGATGGTAGAGGATTCTTGACTTCTGATGATTGGGGGGGAGGGGTTCTGGGCATCTGCTTATAATTATTATGATAATACAACTCTTTGCCAGTTAAATAGAGGTTCGCATACCGCTGGTATCATCCACAAGTAACATTTTATTGGACACTGCTCAGACAGAACATGGCTCTGCCATGATGTTTTTTTGTCTGAGCAGTCTCCAATAAAGTTTCTTGTGGCTGATACCAGCGGTGTGCGACCCTCTTTTTCAGACTTGCATCATCTTCTACAGTAATGTGAGTGGGCTCTGTGCTGGTCTGCACCTGCTCTTCACAGTTTAAGTCTTAAGTTATCACTAAAACCAGTAATAATTGAATGCAGAGGCAATTATTTATTATGATAAAGAGTAGATATATTTATATAGTCTTACAGATATAAGCGGCCCTTTGAGGACAACCATAATGCCCCCCCCCATCCCCCCCCCCCCCCCGAAATTTGAATATCTGGTTACAATGGTATCTGAATGGTGGTGGGATATAGTAGGCAGCAGGTAAGCATGTTGTCCGTGAAGTTAATGTGTTGAAAGCAGAAAAAATGGGCATCGCAGTTTGGGGTGTACGAGACTATATAGCTGCAGAGCATTCAGTGTGTCCATGCTGACCAGTGTCCACGGCCAAAAGCACCTACAATGGGCATATTGGAACTGGACCACAGAGCAATGGAAGAGGGTGGTCTGGTCTGACGAATCATGTCATGTGGTTGGCGGGTGCGTGTGCTTCACTTACCTTGGAAGAGATTGCACCAAGATGTAGTATGATAAGAAGACAAGCACGCTGAGGCAGTGTAATGTTTTGGGCAATGTTCTCCTTGGAAACCTTGGATCCTGCCATTCATGTGGATGTTAGTTGACACGTACCACCTACTTAACCTACTTAACCACATCCCGCCTGGCCTATAGCAGAATGACAGCTGGGGGATCAGTTATCCTGACTAGGCATCATATGATGTCCAGCATTGTTGCATGACCGTGCAATTGTCATTCAATCTCCTCTAAGTAGAGAAGAGTACAGTGCATAGTTATAAGTGACCATTTTCTTCCTATAAAGCGCACGCTATGAGCAGCTTATTCATCACAATAATAAGAGCACCCGTCATATAGTATGTGCAAGGTATGAACTGGAACATATCAAGGCCTAGCAGGGCCATACTTACCATAATAAAGGTATAAGAACCCCTAGCCTCAAAAAAGTGCTTCAAAGGCACCAATGAAAAATCAATGTCCACTAGGATAGAGTTGGATTAAATCCAGCAGAAAAAAGGAGAGATCAGGATAAAAAGAAAGGGAAGAGAGGGTGTCCCAATAGCGGAAGAGATTAGAGGGGCGGCCGGTCCACTCTCAGTCCACAGGGGAGATGTACTTAATCCAGGGGGTCCCAAGTCTTGTGAAATTTAGTAAGATTATTATGGAGGACACAGGTGAGTTTATCATTCACCATAATCCAGTTCAATATATGTTTAACATAATCTAAGTGCACCACAGCTATTTTCCAACTACGCACTTACTTGCTGCCAAACACGTATATAGTATGAGCCATTTAGAATTATTGGAATCTAATTTCTGAAGAAATAGTTTTATTGTAAAACACACTTGCAGGGTCTGTTGAGTAATACTATGTTTGGTAATGGAAATGTATAGTCCTTATTTATTTATTTATTTTTATTTATTACAACCATGGTAAAGGGTCTTGAAATCTTGGATTCCTTGTGATTATTATTATGTATGTAGACTCTATTTCCTGCTTTGCAGTGCCACATAATAATTGTCCCATATTTCTCATGATGCTTTTTCACATGTTTGAATAAACCAATCCTTGGAAAACCATGCACTTCCACTTCTGTAGGTGATGTCTTAAAGTAGACCTTATGCCTGGAAAAAAAAATCGAACCCCTATCTATTGGCCACCCATTATCCCAGGCAAAATCGCTAACTAAAAGTTTTGTAATGAAAAAGAAAAGTTGAAAAAGATACTTACCTTGAGGATCTCAAATCTAACAGGAATGCACTCCATATACAGCCCCTTTATAGCCTGCATTACTGCTACCGTTGTATGCACTTTGCCAATATAGAGTTTATATTTAGATACTGATTTTTATTTAGTCATGCTTTTCATTTAATGCAGCCTGCTAATTAGTACTGTTTTAGAGCTTTGTTTGTTTCTCTGCAGGTAACTGTTCCCGGAGAAGTGGTGGACGTTGCCTGTGGTGTAGACCATATGATGGCCCTTGTGAAATCTATTACCTGAATGTGGAGAGGAAAAAATGAATTTTACAGGACCGTGTTATTTATTGTTACACATGAAGGCAATTACAAGGAGCTCAACCCCTGCCCCTAAGCAATGCACTTTCCTGTGACAAAGCTGTTTGTGTTTCCCTGTGTATTATGAATGACGTCACAGTGCAACTTACTTTTTGTAAATAAAATAACTTTTTGTTAGAATGTATGGGTTTTTAGGTAATTTCCTAGTGTGTGTGTGTGTATGTATGTATGTATGTATGTATGTATGTGTGTGTGTGTGTGTGTATATATATATATATATATATATATATATATATATATATATATATATATATATATATATATATATATATATATATATATATAAATATAAATTTTTCCCGACAAAAAGGGAAAGGTTCTGCTTTTCCCTCTCCTACCTTTTTGGCTAGTTTTTTTTTTTTTTTGCAGGGAGCAGGTACCTGGTTTTAAAGTTTGTGCCCCCCCCCCCCTTTTTTTTTTTTCATGTCAGGTTCCATAAGGTTGCTGGACCATTCACAAAGTGCAGTGCAGCTCACGCATACGCAGTGTGAAGCTGCAAGGAGACACAGTCAGCTTCCTGAAGACTGGTGAAGAGATAAGCTACAGTGTTCTTAACCAATCATATTTGATCAAGTAGCTGGGTTGTATGACTTTAGAACCACCCCCTTCACTCCAAACAATAGCTAAATATTTTAAGATGTCTTCTAGTGAAGCAATAACTGTATCACTCTCACAACAAGGGTTTACAATAAACAGGCATTAAATGGTAGTCAAAAATGCTGGCTTGACCTCACTGTTGAATGCGCTTTCTTACAATTTCATGCTCCCAAGTTTGTTGGAACAGTTTGGGGATGGCCCCCTCCTGTTTCAACACGACTGCGCACCAGTGCACAAACAAGGTCCATAAAGACAAGAATGAGCAAGTTTGGGGTGAAGGAACTTGACTGGCCTGCACAGAATCCTGACCTCAATCCGATAGAACACCTTTGGAATGAATTAGAGCGGAGACTGCGAGCCAGGCTTTCTCCTCCAACATCAGTGCCTGACCTCCCAAACTGTTAAAGCTGCAAAGGGTGAACCAACTCAATATTGAACCCTACAGACTAAGACTGGGATGCCATTAAATTTCATGTGCGTGAAAAGGCAGGCATCACAATACTTTTGACAATAAGTGTGTGTATAGTGGGTAGAACAAGTTTTTGATACACTGCCAGTTTTCCAGGTTTACCTACTTACAAAGCATGTAGAGGTCTGTAATTTTTATCATAGGTACTCTTCAACTGTGAGACGGAATCTAAAACAAAAATCCAGAAAATCACATTGTATGATTTTTAAGTAATTAATTTGCATTTTATTGCATGACATAAGTATTTGATACATCAGAAAAGCAGAACTTAATATTTGGTACAGAAACCTTTTGTTTGCAATTACAGAGATCATACGTTTCCTGTAGTTCTTGACCATGTTTGCACACACTGCAGCAAGAATTTTTGCCCACTCCTCCATACAGACCTTCTCCAGATCTTTCAGGTTTCGGGGCTGTCACTGGGCAATACGGACTTTCAGCTCCCTCCAAAGATTTTCTGTTGGGTTCAGGTCTGGAGATTGGCTAGGCCACTCCAGGACCTTGAAATGCTTCTTACGGAGCCACTCCCTAGTTGCCCTGGCTGTGTGTTTCGGGTCCTTGTCATGCTGGAAGACCCAGCCACGACCCATCTTCAGTGCTCTTACTGAGGGAAGGAGGTTGTTGGCCAAGATCTCGCAATACGTGGCCCCATCCATCCTCCCCTCAATATGGTGCAGTCATCCTGTCCCCTTTGCAGAAAGGCAGCCCTAAAGAATGATGTTTCCACCTCCATGCTTCACGGTTGGGATGGTGGTCTTGGGGTTGTACTCATCCTTCTTCTTCCTCCAAACACATTTTGGTTTAGACCAAAAAGCTCTATTTTTGTCCCAGACCACATGACCTTCTCTCATTCCTCCTCTGGATCATCCAGATGGTCATTGGCAAACTTCAGACGGGCCTTGACATGAGCTGGCTTAAGCAGGGGGATCTTACATGTGCTGCAGGATTTTAATCCATGACGGCGTAGTGTGTTACTAATGGTTTTCTTTGAGACTGGTCCCAGCTCTCTTCAGGTCACTGACCAGGTCCTGCCATGTAGTTCTGGGCTGATCCCTCACCATCCTCATGATCATTGATGCCCCACGAGGTGAGATCTTGAATGGAGCCCCAGACCAAGGGAGATTGACCGTCATCTTGAACTTCTTCCATGTTCTAATAATTGTGCCAGCAGTTGTTGCCTTCTTACCAAGCTGCTTGCCTATTGTCCTGTAGCCCATCCCAGCCTTATGCAGGTCTACAATTTTATCCCTGATGTCCTTATACAGCTCTCTGGTCTTGACCATTGCGGGGAGGTTGGAGTCTGTATGATTGAGTGTGTGGACAGGTGTCTTTTATACAGGTAATTAGTTCAAACAGGTGCAGTTAATACAGGTAATGAGTGGAGAACAGGAGGGCTTCTTAAAGAAAAAATAAAAGGTCTGTGAGAGCTGGAATTCTTACTGGTTGGTAGGTGCTCAAATACTTATGTCATGCAATAAAATGCAAATTAATAACTTATAAATCATACAATGTGATTTTTCTGGATTTTTGTTTCAGATTCTGTCTCTCACAGTTGAAGATTACCTATGATAAAAATTACAGACCTTTACATGCTTTGTAGGAAAACCTGCAAAACACACACACACACAAGTGAGTACACCCCTTACATTTTTGTAAATATTTTATTATATCTTTTCATGTGACAACACTAAAGAAATGAAACTTTGCTACAATGTAAAGTAGTGAGTTTACAGCTTGTATAACAGTGTAAATTTGCTGTCCTGTCAAAATAACTCAACACACAGCCATTAATGTCTAAACCGCTGGTAACAAAAGTGAGTACACCCCTAAGTGAAAAATTAGGCCCAATTAGCCATTTTCCCTCCCTGGTGTCATGTGACTCGTTAAGTGTTGCAAGGTTTCAGGTGTGAATGGGGAGCAGGTGTGTTAAATTTGGTTTTATCACTCCCACTCTCTCATAGTGGTCACTGTAAGTTCAATATGGCACCTCATGGCAAAGAACTCTCTGAGGATCTGAAAAAAAGAATTGTTGCTCTACATAAAGATGGCCTAGGCCAGTGATGGTGAACCTTGGCATCCCAGATGTTTTGGAACTACATTTCCCATGACGCTCATCTACACTGCTGAGTGATTGAGCATCATAGGAAATGTAGTTAAAAAACATCTGGGGTGCCAAGGTCCACCATCATTGGCCTAGGCTATAAGAATATTGCCAAGACCCTGAAACTGAGCTGCAGCACAGTGGCCAAGATCATACAGTGGTTTAACAGGACAGGTTCTACTCAGAACAGGCCTCGCCACGGTCGACCAAAGAAGTTGAGTGCACGTGCTCAGCATCCTATCCAGAGGTTGTCTTTGGGGAATAGACATATGAGTGCTGCAGAGGTTGATGGGGTGTGTGTGTGTGTGTGTGGGGTCAGCCTGTCAGTGCTCAGACCATAAGCCGTACACTGCATCAAATTGGTCTGCATGGCTGTCGACCCAGAAGGAAGCCTCTTTTAAAGATGATGCACTGGAAAGCCCGCAAACAGTTTGCTGAAGACAAGCAGACTAAGGAATGGATTACTGAAATCATATCCTGTGGTCTGATGCGACCAAGATAAAATTATTTGGTTCAGGTGGTGTCAAGCGTGTGTGGCGGCAACCAGGTGAGGAGTACAAAGTCAAGCGTGTCTTGCCTACAGTCAAGCATGGTGGTGGGAGTGTCATGGTCTGGGGCTGCATGACTGCTGCCTGCACTGGGGAGCTACAGTTCATTGAGGGAACCATGAATGCCAACATGTACTGTGACATACTGAAGCAGAGCATGTTCTCCTCCCTTCAGAGACTGGGCCACAGGGCAGTATTCCAACATGATAATGACCCCAAACACACCTTCAAGATGACCACTACCTAGCTAAAGAAGCTGAGAGTAAAGGTGATGGACTGGTCAAGCATGTCTCCAGACCTAAATGCTATTGAGCATCTGTGGGGCATCCTCAAACGGAAGGTGGAGGAGCGCAAGGTCTCTAACATCCACCAGCTCCGTGATGGAGGAGTGGAAGAGGACTCCAGTGGCAACCTATGAAGCAATGGTGAACTCCATGCCCAAGAGGGTTAAGGCAGTGCTGGAAAATAATGGTGGCCACACAAATATTGCCACTTTGAGCAGGATTTGAACATTTTCTCTTAGGGGTGTACTCACTTGTGTTGTCAGCGGTTTAGACATTAATGGCTGTGTTGAGTTATTTAGAGGGGACAGCAAATTTACACTGTTATACAAGCTGTACACTCACTACTTTACATTGTAGCAAAGTGTCATTTCTTCAGTATTGTCACATGAAAAGATAGAATAAAGTATTTACAAAAATGTGAGGGGTGTACTCACTTTTGTGAGATACTGTGTGTGTGTGTGTGTGTGTGTGTGTGTGTATATATATATATATATATATATATATATATACACGTAAAAGCCAGTAAATTAGAATATTTTGAAAAACTTGATTTATTTCAGTAATTGCATTCAAAAGGTGTAACTTGTACATTATATTTATTCATTGCACACAGACTGATGCATTCAAATGTTTATTTCATTTAATTTTGATGATTTGAAGTGGCAACAAATGAAAATCCAAAATTCCGTGTGTCACAAAATTAGAATATTGTGTAAGGGTTAAATTTTGAAGACACCTGGTGCCACAAACTAATCAGCTGATTAACTCAAAACACCTGCAAAGGGCTTTAAATGGTCTCTCAGTCCAGTTCTGAAGCCTACACAAACATGGGGAAGACTTCAGATTTGACAGCTGTCCAAAAGGCGACCATCGACACATTGCACAAGGAGGGAAAGACACAAAAGGTTATTGCTGAAGAGGCTGGCTGTTCTCAGAGCTCTGTGTCCAAACACATTAATAGAGAGGCAAAGGGAAGGAAAAACTGTGGTCAGAAAAAGTGTACAAGCGATAGGGATCACCGCGCCCTAGTCAAGATTGTGAAAAAAAACCCATTCAAAAATGTGGGGGAGATTCACAAGGAGTGGACAGCTGCTGGAGTCAGTGCTTCAAGATCCACCACCAAGAGACGCTTGAAAGACATGGGTTTCAACTGCCGCATACCTCGTGTCAAGCCACTGCTGACCAAGAAACAGCGCGAAAACCGTCTCACCTGGGCTAAGGAAAAAAAGAGCTGGACTGCTGCTGAGTGGTCCAAAGTCATGTTTTCTGACGAAAGCAAATTTTGCATTTCCTTTGGAAATCGAGGTCCCAGAGTCTGGAGGAAGACAGGAGAGGCACAGGATCCACGTTGCCTGAAGTCTAGTGTAAAGTTTCCACCATCAGTGATGGTTTGGGGTGCCATGTCATCTGCTGGTGTCGGTCCACTCTGTTTCCTGAGATCCAGGGTCAACGCAGCCGTCTACCAGCAAGTTTTAGAGCACTTCATGCTTCCTGCTGCTGACCTGCTCTATGGAGATGGAGATTTCAGGTTCCAACAGGACTTGGCGCCTGCACACAGCGCAAAATCTACCCGTGCCTGGTTTACGGACCATGGTATTTCTGTTCTAAATTGGCCAGCCAACTCCCCTGACCTTAGCCCCATAGAAAATCTGTGGGGTATTGTGAAAAGGAAGATGCAGAATGCCAGACCCAACAACGCAGAAGAGTTGAAGGCCACTATCAGAGCAACCTGGGCTCTCATAACACCTGAGCAGTGCCAGAAACTCATCGACTCCATGCCATGCCGCATTAATGCAGTAATTGAGGCAAAAGGAGCTCCAAACAAGTATTGAGTATTGTACATGCTCATATTTTTCATTTTCATACTTTTCAGTTGGCCAACATTTCTAAAAAATCCCTTTTTTGTATTAGCCTTAAGTAATATTCGAATTTTGTGACACACGGAATTTTGGATTTTCATTTGTTGCCACTTCAAATCATCAAAATTAAATGAAATAAACATTTGAATGCATCAGTCTGTGTGCAATGAATAAATATAATGTACAAGTTACACCTTTTGAATGCAATTACTGAAATAAATCAAGTTTTTCAAAATATTCTAATTTACTGGCTTTTACCTGTATATATATATAGGCTCAAAATTTGAAGTCCTGAGCTACTAGCCAGGCCTTATGGGTTACTCGCCACCAGTTGCCCCACCCAAACCCTACCATGCCCCGCCCCTAAACACACCCTCATAAATTATCTCATGAAATGACACTTAAATGTTTTATGCAAAATTAAGTTACAACAATAAATATTAACAGCAACTTTATCAGTGCTCATCAATGCAGCCTGACTTGTGCCCATCAATTCAGCATAACCTGTGCCCATCAATGCAGCGTGATCTGTGCCCATCAATGCAGCCTAAACAGTGCCCAATAATGCAGCGTGATCTGTGCTCATCAATGCAGCCTAACCAGTGCCCATCAGGGAGCTGGCCAGATCAACAGAGAGCGGGGATTGTCCGCTATAACAGCTTTCATTTGAGTTGCCCGGTGTTCCGGGCACTCAACGTCACACAGTCCCACCTCCTGGCTCGGTGCCTTTGATGATTTCACACGTCCTGGCATTGAACCGGTGCTCTGTCTATCAAAGGCGCCGGGCCAGGAGGCAGGACTGTGTGACGGTGAGTGCCTGAAACACCGGGTAATTCAAATGAAAGCTGTTACAGCGGGTAGTCCCTGTTTTCTAATGATCCGGCGTGCTTGCATCTTCCTCTCCGCCCCCCCCCCCCTCCTCCTCCTCCTCCGAGGCAGTCCCACACTTTTCTACCTGCAAAATGCGAGTTGAAAATTTGAGGGCTGCCTAAGCACTTTCACTTCATATGCATTTAGGCAGGCCCCTGCACTATAGTTGTAGGTAAATCTAAAGGAAATTGAATAATAAAATTGTACAATATATGGCCAGCTTTAGACGTATTTTTGTACTGTACTGGCGGCTGGTGCTCCATTGGTCGGGAGGGGGGGTGTAGACGAACCTGACCACCCCCACTTCAATCCAGCCTGTACCGTGCACCATATCCACCCCCCCCCCCCCACACCGGTCGCCAGCTCACTCACAGGTGGCGGCGGCTTACCCCCTCAGTCTCCTCTATGTCCTGGCTCCATCAGCTGGGCTTCCCATGTGGCTCCTACATCTTCTCACTCCTCCTCGGCCAATAGGGTGGCTTCTCCTTTCGGCCAATCAGGAAACGGGTCTCACAACCTGCTTCTTGATTGACCAGGAGGAGAATCAGTGTGATAATAGCTACTATTAATTTGCTATTGTCACAGAACTGGGTGGGCTCGGGGTGCAGAGAGCCCATCCTTTTTTGAAGCCTATTAGAGCCCCTGGCTCTAATCATGTGCTTCAAACCCCCCATTGAAATCCATGGGTCTGGCATCCTGCATGTAGATTAGGGTGCTGGACGCATGGATGGGGGGGGGGGCAGCGAGCGCCCTTGCGCTCCTAACAAAGCGAACAGAATATTGGCTTGCATTAAAAAGGGGATCTACTCCAGAGATAAAACGATAATTCTCCCACTCTACAAGACTCTGGTCCGGCCGCACCTGGAGTATGCTGTCCAGTTCTGGGCACCAGTCCTCAGGAAGGATGTACTGGAAATGGAGCGAGTACAAAGAAGGGCAACAAAGCTAATAAAGGGTCTGGAGGATCTTAGTTATGAGGAAAGGTTGCGAATACTGAACTTATTTTCTCTGGAGAAGAGACGTTTGAGAGGGGATATGATTTCAATTTACAAATACTGTACTGGTGACCCCACAATAGGGATAAAACTTTTTTGCAGAAGGGAGTTTAATAAGACACGTGGCCACTCATTACAATTAGAAGAAAAGAGGTTTAACCTTAAACTACATAGAGGGTTCTTTACTGTAAAAGTAGTAAGAATGTGGAATTCCCTTCCACAGGCGGTGGTCTCAGCAGGGGCATCGATAGTTTCAAAAAACTATTAGATAAGCATCTGAACGACCACAACATACAGGAATATACAATGTAATACTGACACATAATCACACACATAGGTTGGACATGATGAACTTGTGTCTTTTTTCAACCTCAACTACTATGTAACTATGGGCCACCACTGCCAGGAAGTAACTGAAGAAATGTAAACAAAAAAAAAAAGTTTAAAACAAGTAACTATGATATACTTTTTTATCGCAGCATAAAGATTAAAAATAATCACGTTGATTGAGATAGTGAATTTCCATGCTGCACACATGAATGAGATTCTCTCTCCACCTCCTGACCTTCTGACACTCCCCTATGGGCCAACACCATTGGACGATAGTGTACTTTCGTGACATCCGCCTATCCACTTCCGGGTGAGAGGTGTCACAGTGTCCTCTCGTCACACACGTGGGTCACGGCTGGAAGCATGCTGTCCTCGTTGTCTCGCTCCGTCTTCTCTGCCGCCAGGGTGCTGGTCGCTCGGCCGCTGCCATTGCTGAGTAGTCGGGGCCCGGCTGTGTCCGTGTGCCGCTCTCTATGGTTACATGGTGGAGCAGGCAGTGCGCTCAGGCCGACCTTCCTGTACCCACATAGAGGATTCCCGGCTGTATCGTGTGGATGTGGGGGATTACACACTGAGGGTGAGTGCGACTCCTCCATACAATGACCTCTTCCTAGGATCACCCAACTTCTCCTCCCTCCACATAGATGACAAGATGACACCGGGGGGGGGGGCGAGTGCAGAAATACCTTTACATTGTGGGGGGGGGAAGCCCCCCTCGATTGTCAGTGGGGTGAAGGGGGGGGGAGCCCCCCCTCGATTGTCAGTGGGGTGAGGGGGGGGGAAGCCCCCCTCGATTGTCAGTGGGGTGAGGGGGGGGGAAGCCCCCCCTCGATTGTCAGTGGGGTGAGGGAGGGGGGGGAGCCCCCCCTCGATTGTCAGTGGGGGGGGAAGCCCCCCTCGATTGTCAGTGGGGGGGGAAGCCCCCCTCGATTGTCAGTGGGGGGGGGGAAGCCCCCCTCGATTGTCAGTGGGGGGGGGGAAGCCCCCCTCGATTGTCAGTGGGGGGGGGGAAGCCCCCCCTCGATTGTCAGTGGGGGGGGGGAAGCCCCCCTCGATTGTCAGTGGGGGGGGGGAAGCCCCCCTCGATTGTCAGTGGGGGGGGGGGAAGCCCCCCCTCGATTGTCAGTGGGGGGGGGAAGCCCCCCCTCGATTGTCAGTGGGGGGGGGAAGCCCCCCCTCGATTGTCAGTGGGGGGGGGGGAAGCCCCCCCTCGATTGTCAGTGGGGGGGGGGGAAGCCCCCCCTCGATTGTCAGTGGGGGGGGGGGAAGCCCCCCCTCGATTGTCAGTGGGGGGGGGGAAGCCCCCCCTCGATTGTCAGTGGGGGGGGGGGAAGCCCCCCCTCGATTGTCAGTGGGGGGGGGGGAAGCCCCCCCTCGATTGTCAGTGGGGGGGGGGGAAGCCCCCCCTCGATTGTCAGTGGGGGGGGGGAAGCCCCCCCTCGATTGTCAGTGGGGGGGGGGAAGCCCCCCCTCGATTGTCAGTGGGGGGGGGGAAGCCCCCCCTCGATTGTCAGTGGGGGGGGGGGAAGCCCCCCCTCGATTGTCAGTGGGGGGGGGGGAAGCCCCCCCTCGATTGTCAGTGGGGGGGGGGAAGCCCCCCCTCGATTGTCAGTGGGGGGGGGGGAAGCCCCCCCTCGATTGTCAGTGGGGGGGGGGAAGCCCCCCCTCGATTGTCAGTGGGGGGGGGGGGAAGCCCCCCCTCGATTGTCAGTGGGGGGGGGGGGAAGCCCCCCCTCGATTGTCAGTGGGGGGGGGGGAAGCCCCCCCTCGATTGTCAGTGGGGGGGGGGGAAGCCCCCCCTCGATTGTCAGTGGGGGGGGGGGGAAGCCCCCCCTCGATTGTCAGTGGGGGGGGGGGGAAGCCCCCCCTCGATTGTCAGTGGGGGGGGGGGAAGCCCCCCCTCGATTGTCAGTGGGGGGGGGGGAAGCCCCCCCTCGATTGTCAGTGGGGGGGGGGGAAGCCCCCCCTCGATTGTCAGTGGGGGGGGGGGAAGCCCCCCCTCGATTGTCAGTGGGGGGGGGGGAAGCCCCCCCTCGATTGTCAGTGGGGGGGGGGAAGCCCCCCCTCGATTGTCAGTGGGGGGGGGGGAAGCCCCCCCTCGATTGTCAGTGGGGGGGGGGAAGCCCCCCCTCGATTGTCAGTGGGGGGGGGGGAAGCCCCCCCTCGATTGTCAGTGGGGGGGGGGGAAGCCCCCCCTCGATTGTCAGTGGGGGGGGGGGGAAGCCCCCCCTCGATTGTCAGTGGGGTGAGGGGGGGGAAGCCCCCCTCGATTGTCAGTGGGGGGGGGAATGGGGCCCCCCCCCCCATGTTGGCCTACCTCGATTGTCGGGGGGGGGGGGGGGAAGCCCCCCTCGATTGTCAGTGGGGGGGGGAAGCCCCCCCTCGATTGTCAGTGGGGGGGGGAAGCCCCCCCTCGATTGTCAGTGGGGGGGGGAAGCCCCCCCTCGATTGTCAGTGGGGGGGGGAAGCCCCCCCTCGATTGTCAGTGGGGGGGGGGGAGCCCCCCCTCGATTGTCAGTGGGGGGGGGGAGCCCCCCCTCGATTGTCAGTGGGGGGGGGAAGCCCCCCCTCGATTGTCAGTGGGGGGGGGGAAGCCCCCCCTCGATTGTCAGTGGGGGGGGGGAAGCCCCCCCTCGATTGTCAGTGGGGGGGGGAAGCCCCCCCTCGATTGTCAGTGGGGTGAGGGGGGGGAGCCCCCCTCGATTGTCAGTGGGGTGAGGGGGGGGAAGCCCCCCTCGATTGTCAGTGGGGTGAGGGGGGGGGAAGCCCCCCTCGATTGTCAGTGGGGTGAGGGGGGGGAAGCCCCCCTCGATTGTCAGTGGGGGGGGGAAGCCCCCCCTCGATTGTCAGTGGGGGGGGGGGGGGGAAGCCCCCCCTCGATTGTCAGTGGGGTGAGGGGGGGGAGCCCCCCTCGATTGTCAGTGGGGTGAGGGGGGGAGCCCCCCTCGATTGTCAGTGGGGGGGGGAATGGGGCCCCCCCCCATGTTGGCCTACCTCGATTGTCGGGGGGGGGGGGGGAAGCCCCCCCTCGATTGTCAGTGGGGGGGGGGAAGCCCCCCTCGATTGTCAGTGGGGGGGGGGGAAGCCCCCCTCGATTGTCAGAGGGGGGGGGAAGCCCCCCCTCGATTGTCAGAGGGGGGGGGAAGCCCCCCCTCGATTGTCAGAGGGGGGGGGGAAGCCCCCCCTCGATTGTCAGAGGGGGGGGGGAAGCCCCCCCTCGATTGTCAGTGGGGGGGGGGAAGCCCCCCCTCGATTGTCAGTGGGGGGGGGGAAGCCCCCCCTCGATTGTCAGTGGGGGGGGGGAAGCCCCCCCTCGATTGTCAGTGGGGGGGGGGGAAGCCCCCCCTCGATTGTCAGTGGGGGGGGGGGAAGCCCCCCTCGATTGTCAGTGGGGGGGGGGAAGCCCCCCCTCGATTGTCAGTGGGGGGGGGGAAGCCCCCCCTCGATTGTCAGTGGGGGGGGGGGAAGCCCCCCCTCGATTGTCAGTGGGGGGGGGGGAAGCCCCCCCTCGATTGTCAGTGGGGGGGGGGAAGCCCCCCCTCGATTGTCAGTGGGGGGGGGAAGCCCCCCCTCGATTGTCAGTGGGGGGGGGGAAGCCCCCCCTCGATTGTCAGTGGGGGGGGGGAAGCCCCCCCTCGATTGTCAGTGGGGGGGGGAATGGGGCCCCCCCCCCCCCCATGTTGGCCTACCTCTACATTGAAGGTGAGTGGCGAATTGTTGCCTCCAATGTAAAGGGGCAGGCTCTCCACTCACCCCCATAATAGAGGGAAGTGTAGAGGTATCCCCTTTACAATGAGGGCACACGCGAGTGAAGAAATACCCCCTTTATATAGTTAAATAGGTTGAAAAAAAGATACAAGTCCATCTGGTTCAACCAACTGAACTAAATAAAAGCAAAGCACACAAATAGAACACTTCCATAATACACAATCATATAACCACAGAAGATCCAGAGGGAAGCAAAAAAAAAAAATATGATCCGATTCGCTCCAGTTGGAGTGAATACCCCTGGCATTATCACCATCCAGTTATATTTTGTGCATTTTAGGAATGCATCCAGCTCTTCTTTGTTTAGCTTGTTTAAAAAAAAAAAAAAATCCGTTGGGGGGGGGGGAAGGAAGAAATGCCCCCCGCAACCCCCCCCCCCCCCCCCCCCAACTTTACAAAAATGGGGCTGAGGATAGAAATGCCCTCTTTACGTTGGGGGCACGAGTGGAGAAATGCCCCTTCTACATTGGAGAGAGTGGGCAAAGGGCCTATTGAAAGATAACTAAAAAATAAAAATCAGTATCAGGAGTTACTTGAGCAGAAGAGGGGGCCAAACAGACCCATGCCATTTGTGCCAGGATTCATGTGGGCACTGTTAGACAGTTGACATTGCTCTGGAAAACTTTAGAAAGCTTGAAGAACCAGAACCCTGGTTGAGATAGCTTTCTCTAGAGTGGGAAATTGCCCATAAGCAGGTATATAAATGGCAGAAGTGATAATGGAGAGAGTGGTGATGTTGAGGTCAGAGGTTGTGAGAGCTGTCGGGGGCACAGAAGATTAACCTTCCCAGAAGGTCAGTCGTTATAGCGATCAGAGTGGTGTTGAGGCCCAGGCACTCTGAAAGGTAAGTATTTACTGCCTTCTTTACAGATAAAGGGTTTTAACACAATATTTTTGCACCAGGATCACTCTAAGCTCAGGAACATGCTCCCATATACAATGTACTTTGGACTTCTCCTATTTCAAAAACACTCTTGAAATGTTAAAGTGAAATATTTCTTGTGTAACTCTTTATTAAAGTCCAATGTAGTTTTATGCGCTGTTATATTACAACTTCAATTGTTTTAGGAGACAAAGCCTTTGCAGAATTTTTGAGTGATGAACTCAAAGAAGAGAGAAAAATCCAAAAACACAAGAGCCTCCCCAAAATGTCTGGTGGGTGGGAAATTGAAGTCAATGGAACAGAAGCTAAGCTGACCCGCAAAGTTTCTGGAGAGAAGTATGTACCATAAACTATTTTTATTAACTAACATAAACGGACCTGCTGCTTTGTGAAAAAAACACTGAAGCTGCCTTCCTATTAGTAAAATGCTACAAAACAATAAACCCAAAAAGGAATCGGCGTCATTCCAACCTCAACATAAAACGACAAAAAGGTCCATAAATAAAGTCCATAGAATTATGATGGAAGACACTCATAGGGGAAAAGACACAACGGCTGCACACCCCATAGAAGTTATCAAAAAAGGAGGCTGTCCCCCAGGGGGGTTTTCTAGGCAGCTAGAAATAAGAATTGTATCAAGGAATTATGTAATAGTTGAAATTCTTTATTTTTATTATCAAAAGGTATCAAAACAGTAGCTGTTTAAAATATATATCGTCAAAACATGAGCTGTGGTACATGTATAGAAAACAATATAATTAGCATGACAATGTACAGTGAAGATGCATCATGCTGCAGATGGATCTGTACCTGCAGGTGGGTCAGAATCGGTACCAGCAAAGATGGGGTGTGTGTCTGCGGGGTCTGTATCCACTGCATGTTTTTTGGGATCTTGTTCAAATGAGTCCCTGTTGTTACGATCTCTTTTTTGTTTACCACGTCCTCGGTTGCGCCGGGAAGAATTCTGACCCGATTCAGTAGGAGGGGGTGGTATTGGGCTTCGGGTTTTTCGGTTTATTGGTTTTGAAATCCCAACGTGGGTGATTGTTAGGTTGAACTGGGTATCATCAAGTATTCCATCGATAAGCTCGTCCATCAGAGAAGGCCGATTTGTCCCTCCAAATCTGGAGTTCCTTATTTTGTAGAATACCCTGGTTAAAAGCGGATAAGTTTTCTTTAAGGTTGGCCTGTAGTTCCAAAAATAGAGTATGTTGAGCATACGGAACCAAGGCCAATTCCAAATTGGTTATTATCGTGTCTGGAGAGAATGGCCATCATCTCCTGAGAACATGATTTGAGATTAGTCTCCCATTCGATCTTGCATTCATCGCTTATAGAGTCAATGTTGGGAAAAATTTGGACTCGCAGTCCAAAGGGGTTAATCTGTTCCTTGATATATCTGTCAAAAGTTTTAGTGTGCCAAAAGAGGGCAGACTTCCTTTCAAGCACTTTTTAGTTAGTTTGTGAAATAGGGATGAAATGGATAGTTCTATTTTCATATTCGGACATTAGAATAGCCCAATCCGTGCCCACAAACTTACTCATCAATGAACCTAAAAACGATTTACATACCATACAATAAAAAATGGACTTCAACAGTTTTTTACAACACACAAATCAGCTCACAGCTCATGTCTTGACTCGAGTGTCATGGGAAGGGGGGGGTGTTTAACCACCCAAAATTGCAATAGACGTATGATGGAAGACACTCCCCTACCCCCCCCCCCCACCCCCCCCTTTTTGCTGACTGTGCCGACCATGGAGAGACACTGAGATCGTATAAGGGGGTTCTTTCCATACAGCGAGCACTGAATATGGTCCAATACACCATGATTGTTTACATAATCCTCTGAAGAAGACCTGTTGGGGTCGAAACGCGTCAGTTTCCAATACAAATTATACATAATACTTTTATCTATGGTTTTTGACCATGATGCATCTTCACTGTACATTGTCATGTTAATGATATTGTTTTCTATACATTTACCACAGCTCATGTTTTGACGATATATATTTTAAACAGCTACTGTTTTGATACCTTGTGATAATAAAAATAAAGAATTTCAACTATTACATAATTCCTTGATACAATTCTTATTTCTAGCTGCCTAGAAACCCCCCCTGGGAGACAGCCTCCTTTCTTTTTTGATAAAGTCCAAAGAATAACTGTGGTAGTCCCACACCATGAAAGTGTCATCTTCTTATATCTGAAAAGTGATCTTGCAACTAAACACCAATTGCTACCGCCAATGTGAAAAGTGCCCACTCACCATAGCTCCAGTGACCTCTGAACGAATAAAGGTCAGTACGCGCTTCAGGGATATTTGATGGCCCATTTAAATCGATCAGTTTCACCATCAGTTCTCCAGATAATTATTCTAGTCTGTCTCTCTCTCCAAATGATATCGCCACCATAAACCAAAGAAAATGCTATAGTGTAGTATTTTTTTATTGCACCAGATTAAAAGTAACAAATAGGTGTTGCACTTACATGTAATTGTGCTCTGTCGCAGCACAAATGTATACAGCCTTTAGTTTTGGTAAATCCTGTCGCTTCTCCCTCCTGGGATGGGCGTGCGTTCCACCACTAGGAGGGCCCGGCCAGATGTGACGTCACCCATGAGGCTTCCGACTAGTTTCGCAAATCGCATCCTCTGGAGAGCCACTATGGTTTTGTGCAGCTAGATTTGCGTAACTGACCTTTGTTAATTTCAAGATCACTGGCGCTATGGTGAGTGGGCACTTTTCACATTGGCGGTAGCAATTGGTGTTTTGTTGGAAGATCACCTTTCAGATATAAGAAGATGACACTTTTATGGTGTGGGACTATTCATTATTCTATGGACATTTTTGTAGTTTTATGTTGAGTTTGGAATAGTGCCCATTCCTATTTGGGTTTATTGAACTGTTTTTATTATCAGCATTTTTCCTTTTTAAAGCACAATTCTGCTTTTGCTACAAAAACTCCCAAGACCCCTTCCCTAGCCCCCTAAGCTTGGATTCCTCCATCCTGGTGCATATTTTTTTGCACTACAGATATAAACGCCGTAGGAAGCTACAACTTTCAGGGAGAGTTAAAGAGGAACTCCAGGAATTTGTTTAGAGTAAAGCAGAACTTAAAGTGGACTAACTGTAAACCTGCTTCCACCCTATAAAGAAAAGATTGTGATACTTTCCTATTCTGCAGCTGCTCCAATCGGGTCCCAGGCTGAGATATCAGCGGCGGCTTCAGTGTGTAGGAGAGGCAGTCGACAACGGAAGCCCCATAGTAAGTCTATGAGTGACGTCACTTCCCAGCTGCTGTTGGCCTTCTCCTGCACACAGAGGGCACCACTGGAGACCGGACCGGAGTGGCTTCAGAATAGGTAAGTATAGCAATTCAAGGTGGGTAGGGGTAGATTGTTAGGTTTTCCCTGTTGCTGTTCTGTACTAAGCCATAATGACATGTCCCTGGTCCTGCAGACTCCTGGGATACTGGCATCGCATCTCCCAGGAGGCTGCAGGACCAGACACAGAGGGGGGTGGGGTGGCTGCATCTTTCCTTTCCCTTTTCCTTTCCCTTTCCCTCCTTTCCTTTCCTTTTTATGCTGCTCTGCATTACACTGTTAAAATCACAAGGGCAGCAGTGGCTGCAGTTGTAACTGGGCCTCTGCTCCTGGGGACCTATACGGCCTAGCTAGTTATATCTAAATACATGCTAAATTGCCATCCCCTTACTTGAGGGTGGATCTAGTGGTTTTGTGTCCTCCGGGAATGCTCACATGCATACTGATCATGTTACTGTAACTGGCTAACATAAAGGAAGCCAATATTAAGAGAAGTAGGCTTGGTTCACATATATGCTAATTGGATGCGGTTTGAACCGCATCCAATTAGCAGGACATGCAAAATAACATTGATTTTTATTGAAGCTGTTCACCTATGTGCGCTGCATCCGCAGTGTGAATTTTAAAAAGAGTACTGTGTGTTTTTCTAAACATTGCGTGGTGTTTTATGGAAACTCTTCCGCATGCGTTCAGTTATGTTATGGATTCTGTTCAGGATTTCAGCATGGATTGCTCTCCTACTACAGGAGTTGACACCCTTTAGCTACTATGTATTGTCCAGCACTGTAAAAGCAGCTGTGACGAAATTCTGGTCCGGAGTCTTGGAAATTTGCATCAGAACCACATCAAAAACGCATCTGAACTGCTAAACAAATGCATTTTTTTATTCTAAGTGAAAACTGACATACAGTTCGTACTGAACATGTGTAAACCCACCCATTCAGAGTTTTTTTTTTCCCCTCTCTGTATGTCCAGCTTTATTTACCAGAATTAAGTTAAAGCGTAACTTCAGTCATTTTTTTTTTCATCTTTCCATCTATTAAATCTTCTGCCCTTGTTGTTTTAACTTTTGGATAGTAAAACATTTTTTTTCTGACAGTAAATATCTTATACAGCCCACTTCATGTTTCTTGTCTGGTAAAAGGGCTAGGCTTATGACATCACGCACAGCTCTCACGCTAACTCGAGTTTGTCAGGAAGGGAAGGGGGGGGGGGGAGTCATAAGAGGGCCAATGAGAGCTGCAGAGCTGGAGGTATGTCTGTGTAAATCCAGAAACTGAACAAGCAGCAGCTTCAGCTGCCCACAGTTAAAATGGTTGCAGCCAGATTCTGTGAAGGGAGATTTCTGCAGCATATTTGGCAAGTACAGAATCACAGTATATATAAAATAATAAGCAAAGTGGTTGGAGGGAAGCTTCAGAATGGCAAATATGTTTTATTACAAATGCTGTGAGCAGACTGCAGTTCCTCTTTAAAGTATAACTAAAGGCAAACCATTTTATTTATTTAGTGTTGGATAGAGTGGAGAGGGATTAGAACACCTGTCAGTTTTTATTGCTGTCTGTGCCCCTGTTAAGGAGATTCACCCTCCTATATTTGTCCTGTTTTCCTTAATTATTGAAAGTAAAAGAAAATCCCTACTTTTTGGTTGTCTCCAGAAAGGTAATAGAGAGGAAATCTTCCAATGGGGACACCAATTCTGGTGACCTGGGGGTCTCCAAGTAATTCCCTTAATTTTCAGGGATTTAATCTCACTTCTTCACTTTGTCTACGGGACAGGAACTGAAGGGAAATCTCTGCAATGGGACACAGATGGCAAAAGAAAATCTGACAGGTGTCTAACCCTCCCTTACTATATCCAAAATGAAAAAAAAAAAAGTTTTGCCTATAGTTCTAATTTATTACATCTCAGTTGTTTTATTTGGATTTGGATCATCTAAATTTGGCCCTGCCTTAACTTATAAGTGCATATTTGAATGTATATGCTCCTTTATATATTTGTAGGTATCCCAAAGCTTTTTTTTTGTAACCTTGTAGGATTACTGTGACATTTAATACAAACAACAGCATTCCACCATCCTTCGATGAGGAGTCTCAAGAGGGTCAGAAGGGTGAAGAGGAAGTAAGTTTACATTTTATTTTTTAGGGGGGGGGGGGGTGTTTGTGTGTTTTTTGTTTTGTATGATTTCTTTTTTATAATCATAGGAAATATAACTACAATGTTTGTTTTAAAGCTGCAGTTTAGTCAACAAATGTTGCTTCTAAAGATGCAGTTACATCACATACCTGTAATGAAGTTTATACCCCATCTGTCAGGCTGCCATATCATATAGAAATCTACTCTCGAGTGATGACCGATCCTCTTCCAGCTGCTGAACTTCAGACTCTGAGGGGGATAATGGCTCCAAGTTTTCTGTCTGCTGCAGTGAAAGAGATGCAACAGGGACAAGCACCCTCGTCTCCCATTGAGAAAAGCCCATGCATTGGTTACATTACATGAACTCTGTCCCCCATTTCTCACATCTTGTTACATGCAGTGCAACCAATGCATGAGCTTTTCTGAGTGGGGGAGAAGGGAATGGGCTGCTATCGGATCTTTTCTTTTTCCCTGCAGGTAATAGAAGATTTGGACGTTTTTAAAGGATAAGTTCACCAGATGTTCCAGGGCTCTGCCCTCACGGTCATGTTATTTATTCAGTCTCCTGTGAATGGATAGACTACAAGTATCGTCAGCCATTGCGCCTCACAGTTTGTAGTTCTCAATGAACTAGTGAGCGCTCTGGTAGTTCATTGATTCTTCCTGCTTTCAGA